>NC_069500.1:463012497-463312497 GCF_027579735.1 Bombina bombina | reverse complement strand
CTAGGTAGAATAGTTATTAAATAGTTATTAACTATTTAATAACTACCTAGCTAAAATAAGTACAAAATTATCTGTAAAATAAATCCAAACCTAAATTACAATTACACCTAACACTGCACTATCATCAAACTAATTACCTAAACTACCTACAATTAATTACAATTAAATTGCAGAAAATAAAAAAAGAATTTTAAACTAAATACACCTAATCTAATCCCCCTAATAAAATAAAAAAGCCCCCCAAAATAATAAAATTTCCCTACCCTATACTAAATTACAAATAGCCCTTAAAAGGGCCTTTTGCAGGGCATTGCCCCGAAGTAATCAGCTCTTTTACCTGTAAAAAAAAATACAATACCCCCCAGCATTACAACCCACCACCCACACACCCCTACTCTAAAACCCACCCAATCCCCCCTTAAAAAAAACCTAACACTAACCCCCTGAAGATCACCCTACCTTGAGCCGTCTTCACCCAGCCGGGCACAAGTGGTCCTCCATACGGCAGAAGTCTTCATCCGATCGGGGCAGAAGAGGTCCTCCAGACGGCAAAAGGCTTCATCCAGGCGGCATCTTCTATCTTCATTCTTCCGGAGCGGAGCAGGTCCATCTTCAATCCAGCCAACGCGGAGCATCCTCTTCAAACGAAGTCCTAACAAAGAATGAAGGTTCCTTTAAATGACGTCATCCAAGATGGCGTCCCTTGCATTCCAATTGGCTGATAGAATCCTAAAAAAATATTTTTTTATTAAGACATATGCATTACAGTCATAATGAGAAACATTATATATCAAAATTGTATGAACAAAAGGGGGCGGAGCCAACTGCCGGTGAAGCTGGACGTGTTTCAACAGAGCTCCTGTCTTTTGGGCTATAATATGGAAAAACACGTACTTTTATAAACCTCAATTTTCCTAATATGCCACTCTAGAGTTCCTTGGCACCCACATGAGAACACAAGACAGATAGGTACTCTGCGCAGTGGCTACGCATTAAGTTTGAGCCCTTCAATTTCACACCACGGAGTGCAGCACCATCTTAACTACTGGGCCCATTTCCTTTAGAGCCTAATGTAGTTTGAGGAATCTGTGGACTATAAACTACCAGGTCCCGGACACCCGATCCTAATTAGCCTTTCATACTTTGCAACCCCAATATGGAGGCCTGGGAGCAATCTACGCGACACCTTATAGCCGAGTACTTTCAGTCTCTGGAGATGGACCTTACCGCATTTGTGTTAGCTCTGATGCGACGACCGCAGGATTCAGAAACTTTGCATTGTCCGCGGTATGAAGGTGCCGGTTCCACATCTGCATGCGCATCTCAGAGCCTTCAGGAAAATACCCCAGGAGGTCTGTATTTGGAATCCCTGTGTTCCAGCCCGGAGGCGATAGTGGATGTGATGGGTCCTCCTTTATGTGAGATAGTGGCTCAAACTGAGGATAGATTGCTAAATTTGCGGGGACCACTGCCACAGAGCGCTTCTTCACCTGGCAAGTTTGCAGGCAAACAGCATGTTTTCTCACATAAATCTGGCCAGTTGGAGACCCCTGCACGGATAGCATATGCGACACCCTACGTATCGGCAGAAATTGTCAACCTTAAAGAGACACCACGGCCCAAACATGGTCCTTTGCACTCGTGGAGACTGTCTCCTTGTGATGGAACAGTCATGATATTTGTATTGAGCCTGACTTATTATGAAGTGGGTTAACATTGCTAACAGTTAATTTTGCTCCCTGTGATACTAGACAAAATGCTTGACACGGACAGTTGCCTCATCTTACTGTGCAAAAAAAGGGACTTGGCTAGATTTAGAGACATTGTGTGAATCTGAACTATTAGGAAGCAGGATGAAATGGACATTAGTAGGTTTTGCGCTCCTAGGAGTTGCACAATATACTGGACACTAATACATCGTCTTGCTGTCCCATATGCGCAATTACCCCAGTTTGTGATAAAAATTACAGTTCAGGATAGACTATATTGATTATGTCCTTCCTTTTGTGTGTGAAAGTTGATGTTGCTGTTTATATTTTCTCTGCTCCCTATGCTTAGGAACTCACTAGCAGGGCCTAGCAGTCCCTAGATACTTATACTTATATTTATACTGTTTCATACCTAATCTGAATTATTTGAGGATATGGGAGGATATGTAGCAGCCCTAGTTTAACTCCTGAGCTAGCATTCACAGAATCTATAGCACAGTCGCAGCTCTCTCTTCTGTCTCCAGGTCTACTAGGCTCAATATTTTATATTGCTTGAGATTGTTCCTAGGACTGTCTGCAACTAATATGATTAAGCCTATATTGTTATATGTTTTTCTTTTCTATGGGCAGTATTAATAATATTATTTCTATCTATATAGTGCTCTAAAGAGGTGCAAACAGATTATTTTATTATGTATTTATATCCTCTCTCTCCACATTGTACACACATACGGTGAGCCCCATGTTATAGATATGTGCCATACTAGTACTCATCTCTCATATCTATGCAACAACACATTAATGTTTGCTTTGCTATTTTAAGTGCGTTACAACAGAGTTACTGGCCTATAGTTTTTCATGTATATACTTTTTTGGATCCCCTATCTGCGAGAATAGTTGTTACTACCCTCCCAGGATATGATATAGTTTAACATCCTAGCAAAGGTCCCCTAGTTGCACTTTATTTATAGATGTTAGCAGTGACACATAGCACTTACTGATATTTATAGCTGAGAACCCTCATATTCTTCCACAACCCCCACCAGTACTTAGCACACCTTAGCTGAAGTAAAACACCTAGCTGTAAATCTGTAAACAATGTTTTCTGAGCATACTTTTGCACCACCTATTCTGTCAGCTCTAGTTAGCCTAATCTACACATAGCTTTGCTATATTAGTACTACCCTTTGTCTCATGTACTGTTAAAGTTTTTTATGTAGGGGCCCTGGAGTATTACCCTCACGCAGAACTCCTGCTAAACACAACTTTGGGAGTCATAGCGTGCTTAGAGAGCTGTTGTTTGACTAAATGTTATGAGGGCTACCCCTCAAAATAATTCTCTCTTACTGTTTAGAATAGGCTCCTGCTGGGGGGTATAGGGCCCGTACCCTGCCAGCAGGCCCAATAAACCTATGTTGAGATTAGCACCCCTTGTTCCAAAACAGAAAATAAGCACTGGGTGTTATGGAGATAAACACCACATTTTTTCCCACTGAGGTAACATCTGTACCTCCCTTTTCTTGATATATACTGTTCTTAATTTACAGCAGGACTATAGTATGTTTTGTACCATTCTCTCTAAGGACGGTTGTGCCTAACTTAATTATAGTAGTTATCGCCCAGTTATATGGTATAGGTTAGTACATAGTTACTCTAGGTCTCAGTATTCTCCTGGTGGAGTTAGAGGGTGATACTTGTGTTGTATAAGACAAGCATTTGTCAATTCCTATCCCATGAAAGCCTCGCCTAATAGAAAATCTCAAAGCCTAATATAAGCACCTTAAAGCAGTCATAACGTTTTTCTCTAGTGTAGGCTGGTCCTACACTACTAATATCAGGTGGGGTCCCCTATCTCACTATGTCTCACATTGGGATATTAACACCACTCCACATTAATGAGCCTGGATACTGAGATTCTATCTTGCTAGCTATAATATAAATATAATATGCAGTCAATGCTTTCCTTTTATACACTTACCAGTGGGTTGGTTGATGGGGAACCTCTCCGCATAGTCATGGCATGCAGTCATAATTAAACTTATATATACATCATTCCTTGATTGAAGCACAGTACTCCCCCCCCCCCCTATGTGTGTAAGGGCCGCACATTTTAGTCTATCATATATATATATGACCACCTCCTCCCCCCCCCCCATTCTTAATATACCTCCTTGTTTAGGAGATCTACATACGCGGTCTGTCTTGCTTGTACCGCACCTTTATCTTTTTTTTATTTTTACATTATATCTTTGAGTTACCTGATGCCAATACTGACAACTCAGTATTTTCCTTACCTAGTTCAGCAATTTATATAATTTACTAGGTGCATTTTTGAATTTTACCATAATGTTGACTTTATTTCTTCTACCTTGTCATGCGCAATTGATACACCTTATTTACAAATCGAGTTAACAGTTTTTAAGTTCAATATTTTCAATTCAATTACACTACTTATATTTAGCGAAACTTATTTAGTTGCATCATAAAAAATAAGGAAGACACATGAAGGCCATTCTTTCTCTCCACATTGTGAAATGTATTCCACGATTGTTGTTTGCATTTAACTTTCTTTAAAATTTCAAATACTTTTCATTTGCAGGTATGTGCATTCTAAACACCCCTACTGATCTAGAATATGTATAATTTTGCATTCCTATATATTCTTATGTCTATGCAATTCTGTGATAACATGCTTGTAACCTTAATGCTTTTCTATGTGTCTTCAATAAAAAGAATTTAAAAAAAAAAAAAAAAAAATTGTACGAACAAAGATAATATCAAATGGAGCTTTTACAATGATAAGATGGTCTCGATATAGTCCTGGTTGTATGTTGTGGGAGCTCAAACCTCACTAGTCCCATCAAAGTCCAGTGTCTTTTTAGTACAAGCAGGAAGACAACAATCAAACTCAACAGTAATACGTAATTATGACGTAGTAACAGTCAAAAGAAATAACATGTGGTTGGCATATATTAAGATTAACTTCTTTTGAAGAAATATGAAATAATAGATAGGATCAACTCAGTAAATTGGTACATATTTAGAGATCTTCACGAGTATTAAATCTCTGAGTAAAGATAAGAAGAGAGGAGAGGTGAAGTATAGAAGTAGAAAAAAAGAGAGGGAGAGGGAAAAGGAGGACAAAAAAAAAAAAAAGGGAAGCGGGGGGGGGGAACATCAAGGGAGAAGGGGAGGGGTTTACAAGTAGATAATGTATAAATACAATGCACAGTGACCAAGGGTTTTAACCATACTACCATAGGTCACCGTAGTTCAGTAACTGAATCAGCCGAGGTAAGGACCGCTGAGTCTAGAGAGAACTATTTAGGGCTGTAGTCCCAAACCGAAATATGAAGGTTTGAAGACATATGCTTCCATTGATTTGAGATATCTTAAGGTGTCCATAATTTGTTCCCAGAGTGGAGAGGCTGACTGCAACCATATCCTTGCAATGGATATCTTGATCGCTAGAAACAAATAGACACAGAACAGTTTCTGCGAAAGGGGTAGTTTTGTAGGGAAGATGTGGAACAGGCCCACACTGGGTGTAGTTGGAATTAGGATACCCTTCGTATTGCAATGATGAATCGCCTTTTGCCATAACGGTGAGATAACCGGACAGAACCACCAAATGTGGGCTGGGGAGCCCAGAGCATCGCAACCTCTCCAGCATTTAGGGGAATTAGCGTGCGATATTTTAAATAAGCGGACCGGTGTCATGTGCCACTGCAGTAATACTTTAAGGAAAAGTTCATAGAGAGTGACACAGTGTACCGCTTTTTTAGTCAGTCGAATTGCTAGATGCCAAGCTAGTGGTTCATGGGTTATAGTCAAGGAAGATTCCCATTGCTTTATCGGCGAAGATTTATAAAAGATTGGAGAGTGGAGAATATCCTGATACGAGGACGATAGCAATTTTTTGAATGGTATTTTTAAGTCCCATTTCGTCTCCCATTTAGTTTTAGATCGCAGGGGATCTTTGTCGAAACCCCATGTTTTGAGGAAGCTCCTCAATCTCCAGAATTCAAAGTGTAGGAGAAGGGGCGGGTTGTATTTCTTAAGAAAAGCCTGATATGAGAGTAGTTGGGTTCCTTCATATAGGTCAGATACATTGGTAATATCTAGGTCCAACCACAGAGATGGATGAGTATCCGGTAGTGCCAAAAGAAGCCCTTTATCTTGTGAGATGGGGACGGATGGGGTGCCACTGTAGGTAGGTTGTGGATTTTGTCCCAGAATTTCAAGTTGGAAACTATGATGGGATTAACTAGATTAATCTTCGGTCTAGCATGTTTAGGAAGCCAAATTAGATCTTCGAGAAAAATCCCTGGCGGGAGGGAGGCTTGTTCTAGCTCTGCCCATTTACTGTCAGCTGGCATGCCCCATTGTGTCACATGGGCAAGGCGAGCAGCTTCCTGGTAATAATAGATATTGGGGGCAGCTGCCCCTCCGGCTGATACAGGCTGCTGTAGGGTACTCGTAGCAATTCTGGGGATTTTATTACGCCAGATAAATTTATTACATTGTTGTTGGAATTTGCGAATCAAGGACTTGGATATTGGGATGGGCAAAGATCTGAATAAATAGGTCAGCTTAGGTAGAAGACTCATCTTGAATGCAGCAATGCGGCCCACATATGATAATGATGGTACATTCCAGGCCTCTGTAGATGCTTCTATTTCAGAGAGCAGAGGGGTGAAGTTCATGGAAAGAATAGTAGGAATGCTATGTGATAAGACTACACCAAGGTGTTTGATAAATGAAGTAGACCAGCGAAATTTATAACGCCTCTTCAGTTCAGTTAAGGTGTCCTCAGGTATATGGATAGCATAAGCCTCCATTTTCGAGACGTTAAGCTTATAGTAGCTAACCAAAGCGAACTCCTCTAATAGAGAAAAAAGATGTGGTAGAGACTTGACTGGGTCCGAAAGTAGCACCGTCAAATCATCTGCGAACAAAGCTGTAGTCTGGGTTGTGTGGTGTATGTCCACTCCCATTATCTGTGGGGATGACCTGATGGCAGTAGCTAACGGTTCCATAACAAGTGTAAATATGAGTGGTGATAGTGGACAGCCTTGCGCAACATAGTTATATGTTGTTTGTTGGGGCCATAGTAAGAAGCCAGCGTATAGACCACACCATCTAGCTTGCAGATGAAAATTATATATCTGCCTTGTAAGTCTGCTTCGTGGATTGGTTCATATGCTATGTCCTTGTGAACAAGAATAGCGACCCCTCTTGATTTTTGGGAGAAGCTCGCTGTCTCCACCACCGGGAACAACCTGGATTGTAGAGGAACTTTCATATCTCGTAACCAATTGGTCTCTTGTAAAAATATCAATTGAGCCTTACTCTTAAATAAAGACCTCAGTAATATACTCTGTTTAGTCGGGGAGTTTAGTCCCCTAATATTTTTGGTAACGCAATTATATGGCATTATGTTAGGTATCTCCTGGATTTATCCAGAGGGGGGAGAAGAGGAGGGGAAAGGGGGAGGGAAAGAGAGAGAGAGGGAAAAAAAAAAGGGGGAGGAGAAGAGGGTTGTAAAGAAGAGGTCAGGAAGAAGTCGAGAAAGAAAGGATGATCAAAGATCACTGGGTGAAGATCTTATACAAAGTCTTAACCTGATAATATATGACAGGATTGTGCGGTATTTAAAAAGATAAACCGCTTTGGTAGCCTCTGAAGTCAATATTCAGAGTTCTTTAAGGAGGGGGGGGATAACTGGAGCCAACATAGGGTGGCAGTCAATTGAGAGTGAGTAACAGGGAGCGCAGGATGGAGTGAAGGGGGGGGAACCACATTCGGAGGGAAATATACACGTTCAGAGGAAAAAGATAGAGAAAAAAAAAGGGGGGGGGAGGGGAGAAAGGGTGGTGAAAGTTATTCCATACGGACAGCTGACAGACATACGGAACAATGCATTAAGTGGTAACTTAGAAGAAAGAGCAGCATGGCAATTATATGTATAACCTTGAGTACCATTACTGTCACACCTAACTAAACAGATCTAGAACATGCTTATATAACATACAGACAGAGTATGGTACACAGATATAAGTCTTTAACTGTACTTCTCTGCCCTAAAAAAAAAAAGGCTCTAAAAATAAAACATTCATCTGTATTACCATAGGTAATGATATAGCTATATCTAACTAGACATGTCTAGAGCAAACTCTAATAACATACAAACAAATGATGACACAGAGGGATATATATGTAGCTTAAATCTTCTATACCAGGAGTAGGGTATAGTACTTCAGTAACATAATATAGGATGGTAAAAATCAGATTAAGCAAACCTTTATTTAGCAATGAGCATTAATATATCTGCGTGTTACCAGAGGTACCTGTAATGGTGTATATTTACACTAACAAAATGCATCCCGTAATAGAAAGTAAAAATCAGTATGTATACACATAATGAGGGAAGGAGAAAAAAAAAAACCCACCACATTTGGGTTTACATTTCAACTTAGCAATAGCCAGGAGTACTTAGAAAGAAACACATTTAAAACATTAACTCATGTCCATTGCTCTCTGTATCTCTTCACCCTTAGTTCCCCTAAGGGCACCTAAAATGTAAAAAAAAAGGGTTAGCAGATATATTACCCTTACGAACAGTCTATGTTCAGTCGCCACTGACTTCTTGTGCAGAACCAGAAGGGTTTGGACCAACAGAATCCCCCTGTAAAGAGGAAGCCCAGGATGGGGCTGATGGATTTAATGGGTTCCTTGAAGAGCCATCTGCTGGAATTTGAGTATCCCAAAGTTTCATTAGTCTCTGGCTTTGGTCTAAGGTGGTAATGGTATGTTGTTGATTGTCTCTGTGGACTATAAGCCTGGTGGGATGTCCCCATCTATATTTGATGTTATGGGACCGCAAGAACTTAGTAAAGTCTCTATACATTTTCCTCTGCTGGAGTGTGTGAAAGGAGAGATCCGAAAACACGTTGACATCTTCAAATTGAGCTGGGAGAGTAGGCCTGGCAAGAGAAGCTCACACTAGTTTTTCTTTATACGTATAAAAGTGCAGTCTTACAATAACATCCCTAGGTTTTTCAGATGATAAGCTTCTAGGCCTTAAAGCTCTATGGGCTCTATCGATAAGGCCCTCGGTTGTGTCAGCCAGACGGGCTAGATACCCAAAATACTCCGTTAGGAATGGGATGAGATCTCCAGAGGCTACATTTTCTGGAATGCCTCTTAGCCGCAAATTGTTTCGGCGAGAGCGTTCCTCCATGTCTGCTAGCTTATCTTCCAAGTTAGTTAGTTGTTCTGCCAGACTTTGAGCATAGGTTAAGATATTGGCTTGATCTACAACAATGTCCTACTGTTTCCTCTCCATTGTATCAACTCGCTCTGAAGTGGAGGTTAGATCCCTCCGTAGATCAGCCAGAGATGCTGTGATTTGAGATTGAAAGGCAGAGTGATGGGCTGCCAGCAAGGATTTGAGAGAATCTAAAATGAAATTAGGAGTCACTGTAGCTGGGGCCGCCTCTTGAAGTGCTTGGAAAGTAGAAGCAACAGCATCCGATTCAATCTGAGACATAGCCTGATTCTCTTGTTGTTCTTCTGGAGACAGAGGAGATATAGCATGGAAATGGTCCGCCACAGTCCTTTTTGGCCCAGCAGCTGGAGTTTTGGGTTTCCTTTTGTTGAGATGCGCCATAATTATAAGATCCCTTTGTATAGCAGAGGTCACAATAGAGACCCACCACAGAAATTAAAGACTCTTTATTGGAGCTGGGCAGCTTTGAGAGACATAAAAAAAAAGAACCAAAATAAACAGAAGAGGAGGGTGTATGCTCAGTGGTTCATGTCCCCCCCTTAAGAGTAGTGTATTAGCACCCCATATTTCGATGGTATATAGCCCAACAATTTAGAAACAAACTAGTTTTTCCGCTAAACTTTAATTTGTAAATCTCTCTGTTATAGAAAGAGCCAAGGCCTCTCTCCTGGGGAGGTGTTCATTCTGAACCATTTAAGGAAAAAGGAGAGTGGGTATGACCTGCGGGCAAGTGGTCCAGCAGGAAAGGGAGAAGAGAGACCTGGTTTCTCCACAAGTACCAGGAGGTTCCCTTTTAGAGTAAACTTGATTGAGGGTTTTTCTTCAATACACCGTGTGTCTGCGGCTGTATCCTCGATGTGGTTATAATAACAGAGATTATTGCAGTTTAAATACACAAAGCAGATTTTATATTGTAAGTGGATTGGTCATGGGAATTAGTATCAATTGCAAAGTGGTGTGGATCTTCCGTTCTTGTCCACTTTTCTTCTCCTCCTCTCACTTTATTTTTAGTAACCAGTCTTACAGTTTTAAGGCTCACACACAGGCCTATAGAAGGCAAATAAGCTTGGCAGCGGGCACTTCCTTAGCCTGCTTATACTCTCTACTCCTCAGTGTTTTATCTGGCTAATAAAATTATACACTGTTGATCTCACTTAGTGCTCAGTCTCTTACACACCACAGGGTATTGAGGCCTTAAATTGTACAGTAATATTAAATTCAGACCCCTCTCATCCCTCTCATTAGCTTGATAGAAAAAGCAGCCTCCGCTAGTCACTAATATGTTTTAAAGGCCGATGAGAGGACACATTGAGTTCAGCAGGAGGATTGGTGTTATAACTAGAAGAAACGTTTCTGCACAGGTCTTACCCTCCGTATGATGTTAAGATAAGAATATCGAGTGATTGTCCTGAAGCGGCACCAATCAAGTGCTTCTCCGTAAGCTGTGTAGGGCCCGGAAGATGGCGGGTGTTCGTGCCAAATCTGCTCTGGCACACTTACAAATTGTTGGGTTTCTCCTTGCGACTAGGTTATGTCGCCACTTATAAGGTTGTTTAGGTCAGGTCACCAATCTATGGCTGTCGCTAGTATTCGTAGTGTGGTCCAGAAGTCGCAGCCAAATCCACAAATGAGGGTATAAGTATTTAGCACCTGAATCGCCCTCAGTCTCAGCTGTCACGGTATCAGGTGTTAAAAGAAATTATCCTGGCACTCCAGAGCGGAGCCCCGACCCTCCGGAGTGTGCTTGAGCCACAAGGTTAGCTCTCAAGTGTGTAGGGAGTATGCCCAGGTCCACCGCTCCTCTCGGTAATAATAAAATGCGCACTCACCCGATCCGCTCACCAGCCAGCCAAAGATGCACAAAGAAACTTTAGTTTGATCTAACTGAGGTCTTAGATTGCCCAGTTTAGGAAATGACTATTACCACAGTCGTAAATACGGGTATTTTCTCAAAATTAAAGCACTTTTAAACAAAAATATGCAGGAGCTCCCATGCAACACGTCCTCTCAGTCTGGCAGTTAACTCCGCCCCCCCAGCTTAGGGTTTATTTTATCTGTAAGTATTTACAGGGAGTGCAGAATTATTAGGCAAGTTGTATTTTTGAGGATTAATTTTATTATTGAACAGCAACCATGTTCTCAATGAACCCAAAAAACTCATTAATATCAAAGCTGAATAGTTTTGGAAGTAGTTTTTAGTTTGTTTTTAGTTATAGCTATTTTAGGGGGATATCTGTGTGTGCAGGTGACTATTACTGTGCATAATTATTAGGCAACTTAACAAAAAACAAATATATACCCATTTCAATTATTTATTTTTACCAGTGAGACCAATATAACATCTCAACAGTCACAAATATACATTTCTGACATTCAAAAACAAAACAAAAACAAATCAGTGACCAATATAGCCACCTTTCTTTGCAAGGACACTCAAAAGCCTGCCATCCATGGATTCTGTCAGTGTTTTGATCTGTTCACCATCAACATTGCGTGCAGCAGCAACCACAGCCTCCCAGACACTGTTCAGAGAGGTGTACTGTTTTCCCTCCTTGTAAATCTCACATTTGATGATGGACCACAGGTTCTCAATGGGGTTCAGATCAGGTGAACAAGGAGGCCATGTCATTAGATTTTCTTCTTTTATACCCTTTCTTGCCAGCCACGCTGTGGAGTACTTGGACGCATGTGATGGAGCATTGTCCTGCATGAAAATCATGTTTTTCTTGAAGGATGCAGACTTCTTCCTGTACCACTGCTTGAAGAAGGTGTCTTCCAGAAACTGGCAGTAGGACTGGGAGTTGAGCTTGACTCCATCCTCAACCCGAAAAGGCCCCACAAGCTCATCTTTGATGATACCAGCCCAAACCAGTACTCCACCTCCACCTTGCTGGCGTCTGAGTCGGACTGGAGCTCTCTGCCCTTTACCAATCCAGCCACGGGCCCATCCATCTGGCCCATCAAGACTCACTCTCATTTCATCAGTCCATAAAACCTTAGAAAAATCAGTCTTGAGATATTTCTTGGCCCAGTCTTGACGTTTCAGCTTGTGTGTCTTGTTCAGTGGTGGTCGTCTTTCAGCCTTTCTTACCTTGACCATATCTCTGAGTATTGCACACCTTGTGCTTTTGGGCACTCCAGTGATGTTGCAGCTCTGAAATATGGCCAAACTGGTGGCAAGTAGCATCTTGGCAGCTGCACGCTTGACATTTCTCAGTTCATGGGCAGTTATTTTGCGCCTTGGTTTTTCCACACGCTTCTTGCGACCCTGTTGACTATTTTGAATGAAACGCTTGATTGTTCGATGATCACGCTTCAGAAGCTTTGCAATTTTAAGAGTGCTGCATCCCTCTGCAAGATATCTCACTATTTTTTACTTTTCTGAGCCTGTCAAGTCCTTCTTTTGACCCATTTTGCCAAAGGAAAGGAAGTTGTTTAATAATTATGCACACCTGATATAGGGTGTTGATGTCATTAGACCACACCCCTTCTCATTACAGAGATGCACATCACCTAATATGCTTAATTGGTAGTAGGCTTTCGAGCCTATACAGCTTGGAGTAAGACAACATGCATAAAGAGGATGATGTGGTCAAAATACTAATTTGCCTAATAATTCTGCACTCCCTGTAGTTTTAAATAGGATTAATTTATTTAATTATGTTAAATTAATTTTGTTAAATTTAAATTATATTTAAGTTAGGGGGGGTTAGACTTAGGTTTAGGGGTTAATAAATGTATTATAGTAGCGGCGACATTGGGGTCGGAAGATTAGGGGTTAAAAAATGTAGGTAGGTGTCGGCGATGTTGGGGGGGGGCAGATTTGGGGTTAATAAAATCTAACTAGTGTTTGCGAGGCGGGAGTGCAGCGGTTTAGGGGTTAATACATTTATTAAAGTGGCGGCGATGTCCGGTTGGCAGATTAGGGGTTAATAATTGTAGGTAGGTGGCGGCGATGTTGGAGGCGGCAGATTAGGGGTTAATAAATATAATGTAGGTGTCGGCGATGTTAGGGGCAGCAGATTAGGGGTTCATAGGTATAATGTAGGTGGCGGCGATAAAGCTCTTAACTAAAGTGCTAAAAAGTACACTAACACCCATAAACTACCTATTAACCCCTAAACCGAGCCCCCCCCCCCACATCGCAAACACCAGTCCAGTGACGTGCAGTCATAGGAGGCAGGTGATTTTTAATAATCTTTTAATGAAAAAATAAATAAAAATACGTTTTTAAATATTTTCTTTTTTGTAATCCCAAGGGACCGACCCCATGCAGCCACCACCGCCACCATGCAATTAAATAAAACTTATTCTTAACTAGCGCAGATTCCATCCATCCATATTGCACAAGGAAGGAGAAGCTGTGAGCCGTTGAGCTCCCCCCACTTTGCCCAATATGTATTAGAGCAAATTAGCCACTAGAGACTGCCAACCAGTGGCGCTTAACGCATAAGTCTCTAGTTCGTGGTCCATACCGCTCCCAATAGAGGCTGTTCCGGAGCAGCCCCGGGAGCCAGTCAGCGGGCCACTCTCTTCTCTTTCATCTAGGAGGTCTGGGCAGGCGGGAAGAGAGAGCCGACAGCAAGTGGAGTGATGTCATGTGTGAGGACAGTCAGTGAGGACTCTGAGCCCAAGCTGTTACCGTTAGAAGTGGCAGTGAGTGAGTGCATGCTTTTGGGGCTTTAGGCATATAAGCAGAGCATTAGATTTTGGGTCCTGTTAGGGTTTTACCAGCAGCTGTGTGTTACCCCTTAGCCTGCATTCCTAGGCACAGAGCTAGTTGGTGCATGTAACAGTAGTTCCTCAACCCAATCGTTACCGTTAGAAGTTACAGTGAGTAAGTGCATGCGTTTGGGGCTTTTGGGCATATAAGCAGAGCATTAGATTTTCCACCCATGTGCTTTGGGTCCTGTTAGTGTATTACCAGCAGCTGTGTTTTACCCCTTAGCCTGCATTCCTAGGCACAGAGCTAGTTGGTGCATTTAACAGTATTCCTTGTGGTATTTATAGATCCTGTGAGTATTGCACATTAATTACATATACTGTAGATTGTTAGCTCTTCAGATCAGGTTTGTCCTCCTGAATTAATCTTATTTTATTTATGTGCTTGGCATTATGTACCTATTCACATACCTGACACTTTACAAACAAATGCTACTAATTTAAACCTACAGATCAGGAAGTTCCTTGTGCTATAAATCCTACATGTGCTGCTGATGCAAGGGAAAACCAACATAAATATCTGTACATGACCAACTGCCACTCACCCTTTCATACTAACCCTGCACCTGCATTGTTCCTGCACTGGGGGCTGGGCCTACCTTTGGACCTGACAATGCCTTGTTTGTATAATTCTGTTACACCCCAGTCTCAGTGACCCTGTAACATGTACACACCCTGACCTATTTAACCCACTGACTGCCAGACACAGCTAAAGTGCTGTAACACACTGCTGTCAGGTTCTGTGTAATTCTTATGGGTTGTGTGGTCTGGGATTTCATCCTTGGCACATATTTGGCAATTTAGTTGGCACATAATGCATAAATAATGTGAATGGAGGAATAATGGATTGGCCAAAATACCGTCAAATTCTTGAGGAAAATCTGCTGCCCTCTGCCAGGAAGTTGTCAATGGGAAAAAGGTTTACCTTCCAAAATGACAATGACCCAAAGCACACAGTAAAAATGACCACACAGTGGTTAAAGGCGGTAAAGGCGGTAAAGGCGGTAAATGTTAAAAATATATGATTGACCAAACTTTTAATTTTGGGGGCAGAATTATCAAGCTCCGAATGGAGCTTGATGCCCCTGTTTCCGCGCGAGCCTTCAGGCTCGCCGGAAACATCAGTTACGAAGCTCCATAACTGGTCCTCCTTCTCTGAGGCTGTGGACATCAATCCGCCCGATCCTATACGATCAGGCTGTTTGACACCCCCTGCTAGCGGCCAATTCTGCAGGGAGCGGCATTGCACAAGCAGTTCGCAAGAACTGCTTGTGCAATGATAAGCTGTCGGCATTCATCAATGTCTGTTGGACATGATCCGCTGAGTGTATCATGTCGGACAGACTAATGATAAATCGGCCCCTTGCACTGAACTGAAATACATTGATTAGAATGTTAATTTATAATTTTAATGAAATATTTATAAAATCACTCCAAATTAGAAATTTATATTAGTGCATTATAAATAAACCTACTTCCATTAAGGTCTTTAAAAATCCTTGTGAAAATCCACTTGAAAACCCTATGAGTTCCCTTCTTGTTATAATTTTTTATTTTATTTATTTAAATAGATTTTGTGGTTATATTGTGTCTTAATTTGAACATTAGCTCCTCTTACTGATTTCAATGGCTTAGAAAACAAATCCCTTGGGTTACCATACAATGGGCTCCGCTGGACATCGCTGTAAGTAGACATTATTTATCATTTCACAAGCATTTCACAAGTAATGCTTGTGCAATGCCACCCCCTGGTCTCTGGTGGCTAATCATCTGCTGGCAGACGCTGTCAATCACCCCGATCGGACGCTGCTTCTTAACTTTCATTTTAGGCAAGCTTGAAGTGATTGGCCTCTGAATCAAATGCTGCTTGATAAATGTAGACCTATATCTTCATGTGGGGATTCTGACTGATTGGGATCAAGCTACAGTAACATACCTATTCCCTCCACAAAATAAACATTTTTTGTGTATGCCGAATTGTTCATTACATAAGCTCAAGAATGTAAATACATTTTCAGTGCCTCAAACACAATAAAGAAACATATGATAAATATAGTAAGTATTTTATCCTCACTTAAAAATCACTGTTCAGAGTAAAGTGCAAATGTTAAAATAAATACACTACTTTGTTGGTATAATCATTAAAACACATTCAGCAATCACATTCAGCGGCCAAATGCTTAAGTAAAAGAAATTGGTATATAGCGCTGAGAAAACCACATTTTGGTGTCCCAGCAAATTCTTGAAATAAAACCTAATTGGATCATTCACCCAGGGCTAAGTGAACTGTTTAATCAATGATGAATCAAAGCCAGAGAAATCCTCTTACAAGATTTCTCAGCTAAGCAATAAAATCAACCAATTTTGGTTTTAATAGTTAAGACAGCTCTCTGGATTTCCCAACAAAAATAATTGGATTTAAAACAATCTGGCATCACAAATATAAAAATGAAGTTGTGTAGATGAAAGAGCCAAACAGTTGGCGTTCTGAGTATGAATGTGCATCAATATATATTATGTAATAAGTAAAGAAAACAAGCAAACAGGATTTTTTTTTCTATAATTTTTTGCTTTATATAATTCTCTATTGGTGCAACTACAAATTAACAGAATATGAGCCAGATATTTTGACAGCTATGTTATTTTAAATATTAGAAAAAGAGCCCATGTATTAAATTACGGCAGGACTAGGTATGCGACTTGGAAACCTGGCCGTCTGCCGTTACACATGCTTGTGCAACCCCGGACCCTGCTCTCACACCAGTTGTGAACAGGAACAGGGTCTGTCAAACACCAAACATGTTTGTTTTATCTCCGCCAACTCAGAGGTGGAATAGGGGGTAAGAAGCAATGGTTAGATGGTTTACATTGCAAATAGCAGGTGGGCATGAGCCAACAGTGTCATCTTATTAAGGGAGTTTAACTCTTCACAATCTGCAGATGTGGAAACATTTAGATAAACTATAAAATAGAACAATTTCAGTATTTTTTAGAAATACTTCAGCTTTGTCTAATAGATTGCTATAAATCAGGAAAGTACATATTTGAATTTTGAGAACAGTATTTTTCTTTCACCATTGTTTTACTGATAATGTTATAATGAATGATTTGATGGAGTCAATCAAAAGTTGAGAAATGGTTGGAAGCTGGGGGTTCTGTGAGTTGGACTAATGAATCCAAGTGTCGTTAGGCAGTAATTGGTACGCTATGCATGAAGGAACAGTGGCAGACAGAGTCACTTTAGCAAACAAATTGTTGTGAAACCTGGATCAATATTTAAAAAGATCACTTTTATTGAACAATTCACACTGAGAATTTAAAGGCATACCGACAGAGTAAAACCAAGACAGGAGGCTCAAGTCTTTTCAGCTAAACAGCTGCCTTTTTCATAGACCTCTGCCTGCTTAGGGCTTGTTTGCATTTAGCCGTAATTATGTCTGCGTGCGCTCGCAAACCGATAAATATGCTGTCGGAAGCAATATCCTTAACCGACTGCTTCCAACGGCCCGTTATAACTCAATATCAGCAACCGGACTCCGGCTGCAGAAAACATTTTGTGTCCCAAACAAAGTATCAGAAGCCGCTAATCTATAAATAATACCAGGTTTCCAATGACCGTGCAAACCGTTAATACACTGTCGGAGGCTGCCGATACATTAAAAAAAATTACACACAGCTCAGCTAGGTGTAAAAGAGGAAAAAGGTGCTTTTGAGACCTATTTCCCATTGAAATCTAACCCGCCTCCCAAAAATAAACCCGACACGTCAAAACCCCTCTATCCACCATCCCTCCACATCGCAACTGCTAACCCCCCACATTGCAACTAACAAAAAATGTATTAATCTCTAAAACGCCAACCCCCCACATCGCAACTAAAAATACATGTTATTAACCTTTAAACTGCCATCATCCCACATAACAACTAACAATAAAAGTTATTAACCTCTAAACCGCCATCCCCCCACAATGCAATCTACCTATTTAAACTAGTAACCCCTAAACTGCCATCCCCCACAATGCAAAGTATTAATCTAATCACTAACCTAACACCCCCTAAATCAATCCCTATTACATAAAATAAGTTAAAATTAAATTAAAAAATCCTTACATTATTTAAAAAAACAAGATTAAATTATATTAAATAATTCTAAAATTACAAAAAATAAAAAAAGTCTAAAATTACCGAAAAAAATAAATCAAATTATCAAAAATTTAAACCTAATCTAATACCCCTATAAAAATAAAAACACCACCTAATCTAAGACTAAACTACCAATAGCCCTTAAAAGATATCGTGCATGTATTAGGTGTTTGTTTTTATTATAACAGCAAGCAACGGGTAAAATATACACGCCACATTTGTATTATTATTATTATTATTATCAGTTATTTGTAGAGTGCCAACAGATTTGTATGCAGCACCCTATCTGTGATCGAGTGTAAGTGTATGAAAGGTAGGGTTACCATAGGAACCAATTGATTTTCAAGAAATCCGGCATCGGGTGGAAGCGTTAACACAACGCTAACTTACACCTACACGAAAAGGGCGACTACAAGCAATGCGCTAAATAATTAAATGGAAACCTGATACTAAAATGGAGCCGTAAATTACTTTTAACTGCCGGTAACTTTGGTAGCTTATGACTCCATTTTTAACAGCTCAATGGAAACGAGCCCTTAGTATTTAAATACAATAATAGAAGCCTTTTGGTTAATTTTAGACCATCTCCTTAAAAGGATATAATACAGTCTGATTCATTTTTGTAAAAATTTTGCACTAAGTAGTGGCTTATACTTAAAGGGACAGTCTAGTCCAAAATAAACTGTCATGATTTACATAGGGCATGTCATTTTAAACAACTTTCCAATTTACTTTTATCACCAATTTTGCTTTGTTCTCTTGGTATTCTTAGTTAAAAGCTAAACCTAGGAGGTTCATATGCTAATTTCTTAGACCTTGAAGTCCGCCCCTTATATGAATGCATTTTGACAGTTTTTCACCACTAGAGGGTGTTAGTTCATGTGTGCCATATAGATAACAATGTGCTCATGCACATGGAGTTACCTAGGAGTAAGTACTGATTGGCTAAAATGCAAGCCTGACAAAAGAACTGAAATAAGGGGGCAGTCTCCAGAGGTTTAGATACAAGGTAATCACAGAGGTAAAAAGTATATTAATATAACTGTGTTGGTTATGCAAAACTGGGGAATGGATAATAAAGGGATTATCTATCTTTTAAAACAATAAAAATTCTGGTGTAGACTGTCCCTTTAATAGAAATCATTGCAATACATATGATTCATAACTTTAAAAAGATTTCACCTTATATTTCTTAATTTCTCTTACTTGGTGTATTCAGTATACAGATTCATCCTTACTTGTGGTATATTCTCAATCCCTACATGAAGTGGCAAAGAGAGCACACAGCAAAGCTGTCCATATAGCTCCCCTCAGGCTCCGCCCCCAGTCATTCTCTTTGCCGCTCTAACAAGTAGCATCTCCACTGGAGGGTAAAGAGTTTGTGGTGTTAGATTTGTAGTTTTATTTCTTCAATCAAGAGTTTGTTATTTTAAAATAGTGCCGGTTTGTACTATTTACTCTGAGGCAGAAAGTGATGAAGATTTCTGCTGAATGAAAAAGATTTTAGCATGTTGTAACTAAAATCCATTGCTGTTCCCACACAGGACTGTTGAGTACCGGAGAACTTCAGTTGGGGGGAACAGTTTGCAGGCTTAACTGCTTAAGGTATGCTCAGTCATTTATTTCTAACAAGACCTGGTAATGCTAGAAGACTGACAGAAATCCCCATGAGGGAAGGTAAGCCATTTTCTGAGATGCAGTATAGAAGGATGGCTTCAGTTAATGGCTTAAATACTGGTAGACACTGTAATGGGCTAAATCGATTATTTTATTAATGAAATCTTATATTTATTCTAGTGTTTGAAATGTTGTAAACACTTTTGGGGTTTTTATTACGCCTGGCATATTTTCAGACGCCTAGTCTGACTCAGGAAGGCCCCATAACTCTGGACTGAAGAGGGAGGGGGCCTCATTTTCACGCCTCAGTTGCACAGTTGATTTTCAAGCCAGCTTCATGCAGCTTCACGTGTAGAGTCCTGAGAGTGCAGGAGGACATCAAGGAGGCTTATATTTCTGCTACAAATAACCCTAAGGGAAGGTAGGGCCGCAGCAAAGACTGTGGCACCGTGCTGTAGTGTGTTAAACCGGTTGTTTACTGCAATTTGCTCCGGTTTGGTCAATAAGGGGTTAATTTATTTGAAAATTTGTGTGCAATCATTTCAAAGCATTGGGATCATGTGGTGAAATTTTCATAAAGATCGGATGTTTTTTGGTGATTTGGAAAAAAAGTGTGTGCTTTTTATTATTTAAAGACACAGTAACGTTTTTTCAAAAAGTGATTTTTTTCTGTATTGTAGTGCTGTATAAGTCTGTCAAACATGTCTGAGACTTCAGATAGACCTTGTTCTTTATGTTTAAAAGCCATGGCGGTACCCCCATTGCATTTATGTGTAAAGTGTGCTAAAACATCTAAGCATTTTAAAGACCACCCAGTAATACTTAAAAATGTAGCCCAAGATGATTCTTTAACAGAGGGTAATGAGGATAGTCCTTCTTCCTCTCCCCATGTGTCGACACCAGTTACGTCCGCGCAAGCGATGTCTAGTACCTCTAGCGCATTGGCCCCTATTACTTTACAACAATTAACAGCAGTAATGGATAATTCCCTTGCAGCATTTTTATCCAAACTGCCAGTTTTTCCAAGAAAGCGCGATAGCTCAGTTTTAAATACAGAGGATGAGCAATCAGACGCTTTGGATAATTTATCTGTAGTACCCTCACAAAACTCAGAAGTAGCAGTGAGGGAAAGTCTGTCTGAGGGAGAAATTTCTGATACAGGAAAAGTTTCTCAGCGGGCAGATTCAGATTACTTAGCGTTTAAATTTAAGCTGGAACACCTTTGCGTCCTGCTTAAGGAGGTTTTAGCTACGCTGGATGATTGTGACCCCATGGTGGTCCCAGAAAAATTGTGTGAGATGGACAGGTTTTTAGAGGTCCCTGTATACACTGAGGCATTTCCGATCCCAAAGAGGGTGGCGGATATTGTGACTAGGGAGTGGGAGAGACCAGGTGTACCCTTTGTTCCCCCCCCTATCTTTAAGAAAATGTTCCCCATAAACTACCCCAGGCGGGACGAGTGGCAGACGGTCCCTAAGATAGAGGGGGCTGTTTCAACACTTGCTAAGCGTACAACTATACCAATAGAGGACAGTTGTGCTTTCAAAGATCCTATGGATAAAAAATTGGAAGGATTGCTGAAGAAAATTTTTGTTCAGGAAGGTTTTCTGCTTCAACCAATTGCCTGCATTATTCCTGTAACTACTGCAGTGGCTTTTTGGTTAGAGGCCCTGGAGGAGTCGCTCCAGAGGGAGACTTCATACGATGAGGTCATGGATAGAATTCATGCTCTAAAGCTGGCTAATTCTTTTATCACTGATGCCGCTCTCCAGTTAGCTAAACTAGTGGCGAAAAACTCAGGTTTTGCCATCATGGCGTGAAGAGCGCTTTGGCTCAAGTCATGGTCGGCGGATGTGTCGTCCAAAACAAAACTGTTAAATATTCCCTTCAAGGGGAAGACCCTTTTCAGCCCAGAGCTGAAAGAAATTATTTCAGATATCACATGGGGGCAAGGAGTGGACCTGCTGCAACCTCTGCTGTCGCAAAGCAAGATAACACTTCCCAGCCCAAAGCAACCTGGAAACCCTTGCAGGGCTGGAATAAGGGTAAACAGGCCAAGAAGCCTGCTCCTGCTACCAAGACAGCATGAAGGGGTAGCCCCCAATCCGGGACCGGATCTAGTAGGGGGCAGACTTTCTCTCTTTGCTCAGGCTTGGGCAAGAGACGTTCCGGATCCCTGGGCATTAGAAATAGTTGCTCAGGGGTACCTTCTAGAATTCAAGGATTCTCCCCCAAGGGTAAGGTTCCACATTTCTCGTTTGTCTTCAGACCAAACAAAGAAACAGGCGTTCTTACGCTGTGTAGAAGATCTCCTAAAAATGGGAGTAATACACCCAGTTCCAATTGCAGAACAAGGACTGGGCTTTTACTCAAACCTGTTCGTAGTTCCCAAAAAGGAGGGAACTTTCAGGCCAATCCTGGATCTAAAGATTCTAAACAAATTCCTCAGAGTTCCGTCTTTCAAGATGGAAACCATTCGGACAATCTTGCCGATGATCCAGGAAAGTCAATATATGACTACCGTGGATCTAAAGGATGCGTACCTACATATTCCTATCCACAAAGATCACCATCAGTTCCTAAGGTTCACCTTTCTGGACAAACATTACCAGTTCGTGGCCCTTCCTTTCGGGTTGGCCACCGCTCCCAGAATTTTCACAAAGGTGCTAGGGTCCCTTCTGGCGGTGCTAAGACGGCGGGGTATTGCAGTAGCACCTTACCTAGATGACATATTAATACAGGCGTCGTCTTTCCACAGAGCCAAGGCTCATATGGACATTTTTCTGGCCTTTCTAAGGTCTCACGGGTGGAAGGTGAACGTAGAAAAAAGTTCTCTGTCCCTGCTTACAAGGGTTCCCTTCCTGGGAACACTAATAGACTCTGTAGAAATGAAAATCTTTCTGACAGAGGTCAGGAAGTCCAAACTGTTGAACACCTGCCGAGCTCTTCAATCCATTCCTCGGCCTTCTGTGGCTCAGTGCATGGAGGTAATTGGTTTAATGGTGGCGGCAATGGACGTAGTCCCTTTTGCCCGAATTCATCCCAGACCACTGCAACTGTGCATGCTCAAGCAGTGGAATGGGGATTACGCAAATTTATCTCCTCAAATACTAATGGACCAGAAAACCAGAGACTCTCTTCTCTGGTGGTTGTCTCAAGATCACCTGTCTCAGGGGATGAGTTTCCGCAGACCGGAGTGGATCATTTTCACGACCGATGCCAGTCTGTTAGGCTGGGGTGTGGTCTGGAACTCACTGAAGGCTCAGGGTCTATGGTCTCGGATAGAATCTCTTCTCCCGATAAACATTTTGGAGCTGAGAGCGATATTCAACACGCTCCAGGCATGGCCTCAACTAGCGGAGTCCAAATTCATCAGATTTCAGTCGGACAACATCACAACTGTAGCGTACATCAATCATCAGGGAGAAACAAAGAGTTCCCTAGCGATGAAGGAAGTATCCAAGATCATCAAATGGGTGGAGGATCACTCCTGCCATCTATCTGCAATTCACATCCCAGGGGTAGACAACTGGGAGGCGGATTTACTAAGTCATCAGACTTTTCATCCAGGGGAGTGGGAACTCCACCCGGAGGTTTTTGTTCAGCTGACCCAGCTATGGGGCATTCCAGAATTGGATCTGATGGCGTCCCATCAGAACACCAAAACTTCCCCTTTACGGATCCAGATCCAGTGATCCCAAGGCGGCTTTAATAGCGTCTTGGTCATTCAGTCTAGCTTATGTCTTTCCACCATTTCCTCTTCTCCCTCGGCTAATAGCCAGAATCAAACAGGAGAAGGCTTCGGTAATTCTGATAGCGCCTGCGTGGCCACGCAGGACTTGGTATGCAGACCTAGTGGACATGTCATCGGTGCCATCGAGGCAGTACCTTCTAATTCAAGGTCCTTTCAAGCACCCAAACCTAGTTTCTCTGCAACTGACTGCTTGGAGATTGAACGCTTAATTCTAGCTAAGCGTGGTTTCTCTGAATCAGGTATAGTCACTCTGATACAGGCCAGAAAGCCTGTCACCAGGAAAATTTACCATAAGATATGACGAAAATATCTTGGTTGGTGTGAATCCAAGGGTTACTCGTGGAGTAAGGTTAGGATTCCAAGGATACTAGCTTTTCTGCAAGAAGGATTGGAGAAAGGTCTGTAAGCTAGTTCCTTAAAGGGACAGATATCTGCGCTGTCTATTCTGTTACATTAGCGCCTGGCAGCTGTACCAGACGTTCAGGCGTTTGCACAGGCCCTAGTTAGAATCAAGCCTGTTTACAAGCCTGTGGCTCCTCCTTGGAGTCTAAATTTAGTTCTTTCAGTTCTTCAAGGGGTTCCGTTTGAACCTTTACATTCCATAGATATTAAGTTATTATCTTGGAAAGTTTTGTTTTTAGTAGCCATTTCTTCTGCTCAAAGAGTTTCTGAATTGTCTGCTTTGCAGTGTGATTCACCCTATCTGGTGTTCCATGCAGATAAGGTTGTTTTGCATACCAAACCTGGTTTTCTTCCAAAAGTGGTTTCTAATAAGAATATTAACCAGGAAATTATTGTTCCTTCTCTGTGTCCTAATCCAGTTTCTAGGAAGGAACGACTTTTACACAATCTTGACGTGGTTCGTGCTTTAAAATTCTATTTAAAAGCAACTAAAGATTTCAGACAAACATCATCCTTGTTTGTCGTCTATTCTGGTAAGAGGAGAGGTCAGAAAGCGACTGCTACCTCTCTTTCCTTTTGGCTGGAAAGCATCATCCGATTGGCTTATGGCTTCCACATGGGCTTTCAAGAATGAGGCTTCTGTTGAATACATTTGTAAGGCAGCGACTTTATCTTCACTGCATACATTAGCCAAATTTTACAAATTCGATACTTTTGCTTCTTTGGAGGCTATTTTTGGGAGAAAGGTTTTGCAAGCAGTGGTGCCTTCCGTTTAGGTGACCTGACTTGTTCCCTCCCTTCATCCGGAGCGGAGCGACAGCATCCTGAAGACCTCCGACGCGGAACATCCATCCTGGCCGACGACTGAACGACGAATGACTGTTCCTTTAAATGACGTCATCCAAGATGGCGTCCCTCGAATTCCGATTGGCTGATAGGATTCTATCAGCCAATCGGAATTAAGGTAGGAATATTCTGATTGGCTGATGGAGTCAGCCAATCAGAATCAAGTTCAATCCGATTGGCTGATCCAATCAGCCAATCAGATTGAGCTCGCATTCTATTGGCTGATCGGAACAGCCAATAGAATGTGAGCTCAATCTGATTAGCTGATTGGATCAGCCAATTGGATTGAACTTGATTCTGATTGGCTGATTCCATCAGCCAATCAGAATATTCCTACTTTAATTCCGATTGGCTGATAGAATCCTATCAGCCAATCGGAATTCGAGGGACGCCATCTTGGATGACGTCATTTAAAGGAACCGTCATTCGTCGTTCAGTCGTCGGCCAGGATGGATGTTCCGCGTCGGAGTTCTTCAGGATGCTGCCGCTCCGCTCCGGATGGATGACGATAGAAGATTCCGCTTGGATGAAGACTTCAATCGGATGGAAGACCTCTTCTGCCCCGCTTGGATGAAGACTTCTACCGGATGGAGGACCTCTTCTTGCTCCGCTTGGATGAAGAATTTGGCTCGGCTGGGTGAAGACGACTCAAGGTAGGGAGATCTTCAGGGGCTTAGTGTTAGGTTTATTTAAGGAGGGTTTGGGTTAGATTAGGGGTATGTGGGTGGTGGGTTGTAATGTTGGGGGGGGGGTATTGTATGTTTTTTTTTACAGGCAAAAGAGCTGAACTTCTTGGGGCATGCCCCGCAAAGGGCCCTGTTCAGGGCTGGTAAGGTAAAAGAGCTTTGAACTTTAGTAATTTAGAATAGGGTAGGGCATTTTTTTATTTTGGGGGGCTTTGTTATTTTATTAGGGGGCTTAGAGTAGGTGTAATTAGTTTAAAATTGTTGTAATATATTTCTAATGTTTGTAAATATTTTTTTATTTTTTGTAACTTAGTTCTTTTTTATTTTTTGTACTTTAGTTAGTTTATTTCATTGTATTTATTTGTAGGAATTGTATTTAATTTATTTATTGATAGTGTAGTGTTAGGTTTAATTGTAGATAATTATAGGTATTTTATTTAACCCCTTAATGACCGGACCATTTTTCAATTTTCTTACCCTTAATGACAATGGCTATTTTTACATTTCTGCAGTGTTTGTGTTTAGCTGTAATTTTCCTCTTACTCATTTACTGTACCCACACATATTATATACCGTTTTTCTCGTCATTAAATGGACTTTCTAAAGATACCATTATTTTCATCATATCTTATAATTTACTAAAAAAAAATAATAAAATATGAGGATAAAAATGGAAAAAAACACACTTTTTCTATCTTTGGCCCCCAAAATCTGTTACACATCTACAATCACCAAAAAACACCCATGCTAAATAGTTTATAAATTTTGTCCTGAGTTTAGAAATACCCAATGTTTACATGTTCTTTGCTTTTTTTGCAATTTATGGGGCAATAAATACAAGTAGCACTTTGCTATTTCCAAACCACTTTTTTTTCAAAATTAGCGCTAGTTACTTTGGAACCCTGATATCTGTCAGGAATACCTGAATATCCCTTGACATGTATATATTTTGTTTTAGAAAACATCCCAAAGTATTGATCTAGGCCCATTTTGGTATATTTCATGCCACCATTTCACCGCCAAATGCGATAAAAAAAAAAAAAAGTTCATTTTTTCACAAATTTTCTCACAAACTTTAGGTTTCCCACTGAAATTATTTACAAACAGCTTCTGCAATTATGGCACAAATGGTTGTAAATGCTTCTCTGGGATCCTCTTTGTTCAGAAATAGCAGACTTATATGGCTTTGTGGTTGCTTTTTGGTAATTAGAATGCTGCTAAATGCCGCTGCGCACCACACGTGTTTTATGCCCAGGAGTGAAGGGGTTAATTAGGGAGCTTGTAGGGAGCTTGTAGGGTTAATTTTAGCTTTAGTGTAGTGTAGTAGACAACCCCAAGTATTGATCTAGGCCCATTTTGGTATATTTTATGCCACCATTTAACCGCCAAATGCGAGCAAATTAAAAAAAAACTTTACATTTTTCACAATTTTAGGTTTCTCACTGAAATTATTTACAAACAGCTTGTGCTATTATGGCAGGAATTGTTGTAAAAGCTTCTCTGGGATCCCCTTTGTTCAGAAATAGCAGACTTATATGACTTTGGCGCTGCTTTTTGGTAATTAGAAGGCCGCAAAATGCTGCTGCGCACCACACGTGAATTATGCCCAGCAGTGAAGGGGTTAAATTAGGTAGCTTGTAGGGAGCTTGCAGGGTTAATTTTAGAGATCAGCCTCCCACCTGACACATCCCACCCCCTGATCCCTCCCAAACAGCTCTCTTCCCTCCCCCACCCCACAATTGTTCCCGCCATGTTAAGTACTGGCAGAAAGTCTGCCAGTACTAAATAAAAGAGTTTTTTTTTTTTTTAAATAAAAATAATAAAATATTTTAGTTGTGATGGACCCCTGCCTTAGCACCAACCTCCCTGATCCCCCCTCCAGCTCTCTAACCCTCTCCCCTACCTAATTACCGCCATCTTGGGTTCTGGCAGCTGTCTGCCAGTACCCAGTTTGGCCCCACAAACCAAAGTATTTTAATTTTATTTATTACTTTTATTTTTATTTTTAATTATTTCTGTAGTGTAGCAGCCACCCCACAATACCCCCACCCCCACCCCCTCCCCCTCCCAGATCCTTTTATATGAAAAAAAAAAATTAACTTTTTTTTTCCCCTTCCAGTTCCTTCATTGTCAGTGTGGCTAATGTGGCTAATGTGTGCACGTGCGCGTGCACGCGGGCCCCGTGCAGGCGCACCACCCGCGCATCGTTCACGCGCATCGTGCACACGCGCACATCGTGCACGCGCGCGCACGCTCCCTCCTCCCACCGACAACGGCACCATCGGCAACATCGCTACCGGTGCAGAGAGGGCCACAGAGTGGCTCTCTCTGCATCGGAGTCTTGTAAAGGGGTATTGCAGGATGCCTCCATATCGAGGCATCACTACAATACCCTCAGAGCTGCTGGAAGTGATTGTGATCACTTCCAGCACTCTGTTAGACAACTGACGTACCAGGTACGCCTATTGTCATTAACAGTAAGTTTTTGCATGACGTACCTGGTACGTCAGTTGTCATTAAGGGGTTAATTTATTTATTGATAGTGTAGTGTTAGGTTTAATTGTAACTTAGGTTAGGATTTATTTTACAGGTAAATTTGTAATTATTTTAACTATTTTAGCTATTAAATAGTTCTTAACTATTTAATAGCTATTGTACCTGGTTAAAATAAATACAAAGTTACCTGTAAAATAAACATTAATCCTAAAATAGCTATAATATAATTATAATTTATATTGTAGCTATATTAGGATTTATTTTACAGGTAAGTATTTAGCTTTAAATAGGAATAATTTATTTAATAAGAGTTAATTAATTTTGTTAGATTAAAATTATATTTAATTTAGGGGGGTGTTAGTGTTAGGGTTAGACTTAGCTTTAGGGGTTAATACATTTATTCGAATAGCGGTGAGCTCCAGTCGGCAGATTAGGGGTTAATAATTGAAGTTAGGTGTCGGCGATGTTAGGGAGGGCAGATTAGGGGTTAAAAATATTTATTATAGGGTTAGTGAGGCGGATTAGGGGTTAATAACTTTATTATAATAGCGGTGCGGTCCGCTCGGCAGATTAGGGGTTAATAAGTGTAGGCAGGTGGAGGCGACGTTGAGGGGGGCAGATTAGGGGTTAATAAATATAATATAGGGGTCGGCGGTGTTAGGGGCAGCAGATTAGGGGTACATAGCTATAATGTAGGTGGCGGCTCTTTGCGGTCGGCAGATTAGGGGTTAATTATTGTAGGTAGCTGGCTGCGACGTTGTGGGGGGCAGGTTAGGGGTTAATAAATATAATATAGGGGTCGGCGGTGTTAGGGGCAGCAGATTAGGGGTACATAAGTATAACGTAGGTGGCGGTCGGCAGATTAGGGGTTAAAAAAATGTATTCGAGTGTCGGCGATGTGCGGGGGCCTCGGTTTAGGGGTACATAGGTAGTTTATGGGTGTTAGTGTACTTTAGAGCACAGTAGTTAAGAGATTTATGAACCGGCGTTAGCCCAGAAAGCTCTTAACTACTGACTTTTTTCTGCGGCTGGAGTTTTGTCGTTAGATTTCTAACGCTCACTTCAGACACGACTCTAAATACCGGAGTTAGAAAGAACCCATTGAAAAGATAGGATACGCAATTGACGTAAGGGGATCTGCGGTATGGAAAAGTCGCGGCTGAAAAGTGAGCGTTAGACCCTTTTTTGAATGACTCCAAATTCCGGCGGTAGCCTAAAATCAGCGTTAGGAGCCTCTAACGCTGGTTTTCACGGCTACCGCCAAACTCCAAATCTAGGCCTTAGTCTGCTGTATCCAAAAAGCCGGTTTATATACAGGTGTACTAATTATCCAGTTTCCTGTTCTGAACAGGAAATTGGATTTACAATGTGCTGGAATAAAAATAAATATACATTGGTGGTGAACTAAATTTCAAATCGAAATAATATCTGATGTCAAAATGTCGATTTTTGTTAACAGTGAGTTATGAAAAATAAATTTGCCGATTTTTTATGTTTAGTTCAGCATCAACACGATTTTAAACCAATCAGATTTCGAATTCATTACGTTAACCAATGAAAAAGAGTAATTTCATAAGTCTTCAAACAGGTCATCCACAATCTATAGTTCTATTTCAGGTCCGATGTGTGGTCACGTGATCCATACAGTCAATCCTGGTGATGTTGTATAGTAGAAAGCCGATGACATATCCAAAACAGCGTGGTGTGTGGCCACATGGTTGCAGTATCCTATCTGAACGAAGCTGTGTAACAAAAGCATGTTCGTCTGTTAGTTCCGATTGGTCCGTCTTTGTTTTGGGGAGTGTTTAGAGTTGAAAGTCCGTAAAAACATTATGTTATAGAGCTGTCTGCGGAAAAAAACAACAATATGAACAGTACATGTTCTTCGCTTATTGCAACAAGTGCAGACAACAACATTACAAAAAACTCCATATATAAACTTGCGGCAGCACCTTTTTTGCTGTCTGCATTTTTTTAGGGGTTAATTTAAAAATATAATTTTTTTATTAATTTTTTATATCACTGCTTTAGGCATTGATTATAGTTAATATTTTTAGGCGTTGATATCACTGCATTGATATACAGGCTCTTCTAAGAGTCATTAACACCTTCTGTGCGCAGATCACTGCTTTAGGCGGTGGTTAATATTTATTTAATTTTATTGTAAGACCCAAAGTCTCTTATAATAGCAATTAACCCCTTTTTTGCTGCAGATAACTGCTTTATCACTGCTTAGGCATTTATTTAAATTTATTTAATTTTTTTTGTAAGAGCCATTAACGTAGGTTCTGTGCGTAGATCACTGCTTAGGCATTGATTAATTTTATTGTAAGACCCAAAGCCATTAACCCCTTTTGTGCCGCAGATCACTGCTTTAGGCATTGATATCACTGCTATTTAATTTGTTTGTAAAAGCCATTAACCCCTTTTCTGCAGCAGATCACTGCTTTAGGCATTGATATCACTGCTATTTAATTTGTTTGTAAAAGTCATTAACCCCTTTTGTGCCGCAGATCACTGCTTTAGGCATTGATATCACTGCTATTTAATTTGTTTGTAAAATCCATTAACCCCTTTTGTGCCGCAGATCACTGCTTTAGGCATTGATATCACTGCTATTTAATTTGTTTGTAAAAGCCATTAACCCCTTCTGTGTGTAGATCACTGCTTTAGGCATTAATATATATTTATAATGGCACAGCGTTTTTATACTGCTGACGAGGCTTATGCCATCCTGGCTTCAGATTCTGAGGCCTCTGCCTCTGACGCAGGCTCTGATTTTGACCCTGGTCAGTGCTCAGATACATCATCTAGTGAAATAAGTGTATCTATAAATGAATCTAGTGCTAGTGATGTATCTGTGGCTTCTGAGCCCCCTGCCAGAAGGAGACGTGTTGCTCCAGCTGCTGAGGAGTGGGTAGTGCCTAATCTCCAGAGGCCAGATATCCCTCCTTTCACAGAAAATCCTGGCATCAATCTGGATGTCACAGGATTTACCCCCCTTCAATTTATGCAGCTTTTTATGGGGGATGATGTTTTGGGGAACATTGTCTCCCAAACTAATGTGTATGCCCAGCAATTCCGTGCTGCTAAGCCTCAGTCTTTTTGGGCAAAGCAGCAACGGGCCCCCATTGACGTGTCAGAATTTCTAAAATTCTGGGCACTCACAATGCTGATGGGCATAATCAAGAAGCCATCCATCCTCTCCTACTGGAGCACTAGCCCCATCTGCTGTACCCCCATTTACAGACAGTCTATGCCTAGGCAAAGGTATGAAATGATACTTCGTTTCATGCATTTTAATGACAACAGCCTTTGCCTCCCTAGGGAGCATCCCCAATTTGACAGGCTGTACAAGATCCGCCCCCTGATAACCCACTTCACTGCCAGGTTTGCAGAGGCTTATACACCTGGAAAGAATATCTGCGTAGATGAATCCCTGATGAAGTATAAGGGAAGGCTGGGATTCAAGCAGTATATTCCTTCCAAGCGCTCCAGGTATGGAGTGAAAGTGTATAAGCTCTGTGAGAGCGACAGTGGGTATACTCAGGCCTTCCGGGTGTATGAGGGAAAGGATACCCAGCTTGACCCTCCAGGTTGCCCAGAACATATGGGAACCAGTGGCAAGATTGTCTGGGACCTAATTCAACCCCTAATGAACAAAGGGTACCACTTGTATCTTGATAATTTCTATACAAGTGTCCTTTTATTCAAACTACTGTATTGTTTTGATACAGTAGCTTGCGGTACTATCCGTAAGAACCGCATAGGATTTCCAGAGCAACTGTCACGCACCCGGCTACGAAGGGGGGAGACCTCAGCTCTGCGCCAAGAGGAGCTCTTGGCAGTCAAATATAGAGACAAGAAGGATGTATACCTTCTCAGCACCATCCACACTGAAAGGACTGTGGAGGTCTCTGTACGTGGCACAGCTGAGGTCACAAACAAGCCAGTGTGCATCAAGGCCTATAACCGGCATATGGGTGGGGTTGATCTGGCAGATCAGCTGCTTCAACCCTACCTAATTATGCGGAAGACAAGGGCCTGGTACAAAAAGGTTGCAATTTATCTTATGCAAATTGCAACCTACAACGCTTTCTTGTTGAACAAAAAAGCAAATCCCGAAATGAAACTCACTTTTTTGCAGTTCCAGCTCCAGGTCATTTTCGGTGATTTTGTACCAAGATGCACCTGCTCCCCAGGCGGTGATGGGGGAAAGCAGAGTTGGGGCTACCCACTTTATTTTTAAAATTCCTCATACTACCACACAGCAGAAACCACAAAAAAGATGCAGAGTCTGCTATAAAAGGGGGCTGGGAAAGGATACCACATTCTACTGTCCTGATTGCCCTGGACAACCTGGACTCTGCATTGGTGACTGCTTTAAACGCTACCATACATTGGTGAAATTTTAATTTTTTTTACATTTACTGTTCCTGAATTTATTTATTTTTTTTATTTTTACTGCTCCATACTTTTTCTTTGCAATAACTTACAACAGGATCTCCTAAATTAGAGTAAAAAAGCCGTGTGTGTGTAAAACTGAAAATTGAAAAATTACCACCATACACTGTCTCCAATTTGTTTGGCTAAAACGGTTCCATCAAAGGCATCAAAGCACTCCATATACAATACCTTGGGGTGTCAACATTTCAAATATATACACTTTCATGACAATAAATAGTCCTGGGGTATGCGCTTGGCCCAAAACTAAAGATAGGCCTATCAGAAGAAATACTCTCACTTTTAACTAAAATTGCAAGTCATAAAATTGTAACAGAACCTTCCCAAAATCCTGGCAAACCTATACATGAGGGGCATAGGTGTACTCAGGAGGTCTTACAGAAAACAACCTGGACTGTTTTCTTGCAATAACTTTTACCACGTTCTCCAAAATCACAGCCAAAAAGCAATGTGTGTGTAAAAATAAAAAATACCACTACACACTTTCTCCAAAGACTGGCGATTGAATAGTGCATGGAAAGTGTTAAAATACCAGCATTTGAAATACCCTAGGGTGTCTACTTTTCAAAAATATATGGTTTGTTGGGGGTAAATTACATTGGCTGGCTTCAGAAATGTTCCAAATAGGACATGGGTGCATGATGACAGATGTGAAAATTTCAAGTTGGAAAACTGGAATGCGCCACCTAAAAATAAGGCCTTTTAGCCCCCAGGGAACCCAACACACCTATACATGGGTGGTATCACTGTACTCAGGAGATGTTGTTGAACACATATTGAGGTGTTTTTTGACAGTAACACATAACAGGAATTGAGAATCCATGCCTAAAGTACAATGTGTATGAAAAATAACACAAAAAAATGACTACCCAAAAGTTTGCCAAAGACTGGTGCTTGAATTAGTGCATGGAAAGTGTTAAAATACCAGCATTCGAAATACCCTAAGGTGTCTACTTTTCAAAAATATATGGTTTGTTGGGGGTAAATTACATTGGCTGGCTTCAGAAATGTTCCAAATAGGACATGGGTGCATGATGACAGATGTGAAAATTTCAAGTTGGAAAACTGGAATACGCCACCTAAAAATAAGGCCTTTTAGCCCCCAGGGAACCCAACACACCTATACATGGGTGGTATCACTGTACTCAGGAGATGTTGTTGAACACATATTGAGGTGTTTTTTGACAGTAACACATAACAGGAATTGAGAATCCATGCCTAAAGTACAATGTGTATGAAAAATAACACAAAAAAATGACTACCCAAAAGTTTGCCAAAGACTGGTGCTTGAATTAGTGCATGGAAAGTGTTAAAATACCAGCATTCGAAATACCCTAAGGTGTCTACTTTTCAAAAATATATGGTTTGTTGGGGGTAAATTACATTGGCTGGCTTCAGAAATGTTCCAAATAGGACATGGGTGCATGATGACAGATGTGAAAATTTCAAGTTGGAAAACTGGAATGCGCCACCTAAAAATAAGGCCTTTTAGCCCCCAGGGAACCCAACACACCTATACATGGGTGGTATCACTGTACTCAGGAGATGTTGTTGAACACATATTGAGGTGTTTTTTGACAGTAACACATAACAGGAATTGAGAATCCATGCCTAAAGTACAATGTGTATGAAAAATAACACAAAAAAATGACTACCCAAAAGTTTGCCAAAGACTGGTGCTTGAATTAGTGCATGGAAAGTGTTAAAATACCAGCATTTGAAATACCCTAGGGTGTCTACTTTTCAAAAATATATGGTTTGTTGGGGTAAATTACATTGGCTGGCTTCAGAAATGTTCCTAATAGGACATGGGTGCATGATGACAGATGTGAAAATTTCAAGTTGGAAAACTGGAATGCGCCACCTAAAAATAAGGCCTTTTAGCCCCCAGGGAACCCAACACACCTATACATGGGTGGTATCACTGTACTCAGGAGATGTTGTTGAACACATATTGAGGTGTTTTTTGACAGTAACACATAACAGGAATTGAGAATCCATGCCTAAAGTACAATGTGTATGAAAAATAACACAAAAAAATGACTACCCAAAAGTTTGCCAAAGACTGGTGCTTGAATTAGTGCATGGGAAGTGTTAAAATACCAGCATTCGAAATACCCTAGGGTGTCTACTTTTCAAAAATATATGGTTTGTTGGGGGTAAATTACATTGGCTGGCTTCAGAAATGTTCCAAATAGGACATGGGTGCATGATGACAGATGTGAAAATTTCAAGTTGGAAAACTGGAATGCGCCACCTAAAAATAAGGCCTTTTAGCCCCCAGGGAACCCAACACACCTATACATGGGTGGTATCACTGTACTCGGGAGATGTTGTTGAACACATATTGAGGTGTTTTTTGACAGAAACACATAACAGGAATTGAGAATCCATGCCTAAAGTACAATGTGTATGAAAAATAACACAAAAAAATGACTACCCAAAAGTTTGCCAAAGACTGGTGCTTGAATTAGTGCATGGAAAGTGTTAAAATACCAGCATTTGAAATACCCTAGGGTGTCTACTTTTCAAAAATATATGGTTTGTTGGGGGTAAATTACATTGGCTGGCTTCAGAAATGTTCCAAATAGGACATGGGTGCATGATGACAGATGTGAAAATTCCAAGTTGGAAAACTGGAATGCACTACCTAAAAATAAGGCCTTTTAGCCCCCAGAGAACCCGACACACCTATACATGGGCGGTATCACTGTACTCAGGAGATGTTGCTGAACACATATTGGGGTGTTATTTGGTAGTAATCCTTAACATTCTCAGTACATGTATTCTTAAATTGCTATTTTGTAAAAAATTCACCACTTATTTTTTTTCTTTTAAAACTTTGGCATCGATTGGTGCTAAAATGGTTGCATGAAGAGAGTCAAAATACCCCAAGTTTAATACCTTAGGTTGTCTTCTTTTTAAAAATATATACATGTGAAGGATTATTCAGTGATTCCTGACAGATATCAGTGTTCCAATGTAACTATCTCTAGTTTTGAAAAAAAATGTTTTGGAAATAGCAGTGTGCTACTTGTACTTATTACCCTATAACTTGCAAAAAAAGCAAGGGGCATATAAACATTGGGTATTTCTAAACTCAGGACACAAAATTGAAACTATTTAGCATGTTTTTTTTTTGGTGGTTGTAGATGTGTAATAGATTTTGGGGGTCAAAGTTAGAAAAAGTGTGTTTTTTTCCATTTTTTCCTCATACTTTATATTTTTTTTTTATGGTAAATTATAAGATATGATGAAAATAATGGTATCTTTAGAAAGTTCATGTAATGTCGAGAAAAACGGTATATAATATGTGTGGGTACAGTAAATGAATAAGAGGAAAATTACAGCTAAACACAAACAGTGCAGAAATGTAAAAATAGCCATTATCATTAAGGGTAAGAAATTTGAAAAATGGTCCGGTCATTAAGGGGTTAAAGCCAAATTTTTTCTTTCATGATTCAGATGGAGAATACCATTTTAAACAACTTTCTAATTTGATTCTATTATCTAATTTGCTTCCTTCTCTTGATATTCTTTCCTAGAAAGCATATCTAGATAGGCTCAGTAGCTTCTGATTGGTGGCTGCACATAGATGCCTCATGTGATTGGCTCACCCATGTGTATTGATATTTCTTTAACAAAAGATATCTAAATAATTAAGCAAATTAGATAATAGTAAATAATAGTAAAGTAAATAAATAGTAAAGTAAATAGGAATGTTGTTTAAAATTATATTTTCTATCTGAATCATGAAAGAAAATTTTGGGGTTTAATGTCCCTTTAGTTATCAACATGTTTGCTCACTGATCTAGCTGTTGCCAGGTGCTACACTGAGAATTTGTAAATGCTTATTTAGCAATAAATTAAGTAACTTGTTTGCTGGGTTTTTTTTAACACAATCTGCCTTTTTTCTTATCTACTTTGATTTAAAGGGACAGTCTAGGCCAAAATAAACTTTCATGATTCAGAGAGAGCATGTAATTTTAAACAATTTTCCAATTTACTTTTATCACCAATTTTGCTTTGTTCTCTTGGTATTCTTAGTTGAAAGCTTAATCTAGGAAGTTCATATGCTAATTTCTTAGACCTTGAAGCCCACCTCTTTCAGATGGCATTTTAACAGTTTTTCACCACTAGAGGGTGTTAGTTCACGTATTTCATATAGATAACACTGTGCTCGTGCACGAGAAGTTATCTGGGAGCAGGCACTGATTGGCTAGACTGCAAGTCTGTCAAAAGAACTGAAAAAAGGGGCAGTTTGCAGAGGCTTAGATACAAGATAATCACAGAGGTTAAAAGTATATTATTATAACTGTGTTAGTTATGCAAAACTGGGAAATGGGTGATAAAGGGATTATCTATCTTTTAAAACAATAAAAATTCTGGTGTAGACTGTCCCTTTAACATATATATTTACTGAAGGAAGAGTTTTGTATCCCTTTAAAGGAATAGTCTAGTAAAAATTAAACTTTCATGATACAGATAGAGCATGCAATTTTAAGCAACTTTCTAGTTTACATAATTATCAATATCTTGTCATTCCTCTTGGTATCTTTATTTGAAAAAGCAAGAGTGTAAGCTTAGGAGCTGGCCCATTTTTGGTTCAGCACCTGGGTAGTGCTTGCTGATCAGTGGTTACATTTAGAAAATCAGCAAGAGCTACCCAGATGCTGAACCAAAAATGGTTCAGTTTCCTAAGCTTACATTCTTGCTTTTTCAAATTAAATTAAACAATGCATTTTCCTCTGGTGCATTAAAAATGTAATCATAACAAACTACAGAATAAGTGTAGAGTTCTAAATGAAGTTATCATCATACCTATTCATGTGCATTATTTAGACATGTGCGGTTCGTTTCGGATTTATTCGGAAATTCGGAAAATTCTGTAAATTCGGAGATTCGGATCGATTCGAATTTCCGAAATAAAATACTTCAGAATCTACCGAATGAATCCGAAATAGCTGCCGTATCTCCGAATAAATCTGAATTAGCTCGGTAAAATTCGGCATTTCCCCATAGGAAACAATGGGAGTTTCGGCTGAAAAAAAACCTAACACCGCAGCCCCATTGTTTCATATGGGGAAACACTAAGTCTGCACCTAACACCCTAACATGTACCCCGAGTCTCTAAACACCCCTAATCTGACACTTATTAACCCCTAATCTGCCGCCCCCGCTATCGCTGACACCTGCATTATCTTATTAACCCCTAATCTGCTGACCAAAAATCGCCGCCACCTACATTATAGCTATTAACCACTAATCTGCTGTCCCTAACATCGCCGACCTCTACATTATAGTTATTAACCCCTAATCTGCCCCCCCCCAACGTCGCCGCAATCAAACTACAAGTATTAACCCCTAATCTGCCGACCGGATATCGCCGCCGCCTACATTATAGCTATTAACCCCTAATCTGCTGTCCCTAACACCGCCGACCCCTACATTATAGTTATTAACCCCTAATCTGCCCCCCCAACGTCGCCGCAATCTAACTACAAGTATTAACCCCTAATCTGCCGACTTGATATCGCCGCAACCTAAAATTATAGCTATTAACCCCTAATCTGCTGTCCCTAACATCCCCGACCCCTACATTATAGTTATTAACCCCTAATCTGCCCCCCCAACGTCGCCGCAATCTAACTACAAGTATTAACCCCTAATCTGCCACCTGGAAATCGCTGCCACTATAATAAATGTATTAACCACTAAACCTCCGCACTCCCGCCTCGCAAACACTATAATACATTTTATTAACCCCTAATCTGCCCTCCCTAACATCGCCGCCACCTACCTACAATTATTAACCCCTAATCTCCCGCCCCCAACGTCGCCGCTACTATAATAAGGTTATTAACCCCTAAACCTAAGTCTAACCCTAACAATAACACCCCCTAACTTAAATATAATTTAAATTAAACAAAATAAATTTACTATAGTTAAATAAATGAATCCTGGGGGGCGGAGCCAGCAACAGAACTGAGCGGTCATACAATTCCATAGCTCCGGATAACTACTATTCTTAAACCTATATTTGACCGCTCTGAATAGCCTAATTTATAATTCACAGTTTGGCCAGAGGCTTAAGGCACCTATGCAAGAGTCACGGAGGTTAAAGAATAATTACGTATGGGGACACTTCATTAGAGGCCTGTGTGTGAACACCTCGTGGAGCAGCCATTACTCGGAACCCCATGGAGACCTAGCCATAGAGACTGAGCTACCCTGATTACCTCTCTCATTCAACTGAGGTGTAGACCTGTACAGAAGCGGATGGAGTGAGGTGCCCCTGTGGCGGAACTCTAAAGCAGCACTCTCTCAGAGCTGAACTCACTGCCTGCTGCGTAGCCATTTTGAGAGGAGGCAAGCTTCAATACCCTAGTCTAGGGTCAACTCTTACTGTATAAGTGACTGAGTACACGGGCCAGCACGAGTTAACGCAGCGATCCCCAGTGCAAGGTCTAACACCCATCATGGATCCCAATACCCTTCTACTGGAAATTGCCCGTCTACTGCAGCAACACAGAGAGGAATTTATCCCACTACTTGAAGTGGCGTATCGGCTGCCTACTGATGTGCCTCCAGCTCAGAGGGACAAAGATAGTGAGATCGGTGAGTTCTTTGGTGGCGGCGCTTTGGGGCCCCAGCGTCCGCCATCCTCTGCAACAAGCTCGTCTTCCCTGGTGCTCTGCCATTCGGAGGTCACTGATGGCTCGTTTTTTGGGTATGTAGCAGATCAGATGCCTGATAAATCAAATAATTTAGAGGAGACTGTCCGAGCAGAGAATTTGTGTGATGCTGAGAGGCAGTGTGAGGATTATATGGACATTGACTGGCAACACGGGGAATCAGTGGTCTCTACTCCGAGCTGGCTTTTAGCTGGGATTCATGTTGGAGGATTATTGAATATCAGATGTGACTACCTAAGCGCCTGTACACTGATGCTCACGATTTGTACATGGTCTCATACTGTTCGGCAATCATTGTCTCCTACACCTCAATCTGGCATTGTTAGCCCATCGTCTGCCACTCAGAGGGGCCTCAAATGACGCATAGGCTAATAACAATGCGGAGGAAAGTCGCAGTTACAGACTAAGCCTGCCTAATCTCCATTGATATTACCAGCCAATCTACTGAGACACTTTCAGCTATCATATGAGTTAGATATAATATTAGGCTGCCTTAAAGTAAAGTAAAGTAAATCCGAATTAGCTCGGTAAAATTCGGCATTTCCCCATAGGAAACAATGGGAGTTTCGGCTGAAAAAAAACCTAACACCGCAGCCCCATTGTTTCATATGGGGAAACACTAAGTCTGCACCTAACACCCTAACATGTACCCCGAGTCTCTAAACACCCCTAATCTGACACTTATTAACCCCTAATCTGCCGCCCCCGCTATCGCTGACACCTGCATTATCTTATTAACCCCTAATCTGCTGACCAAAAATCGCCGCCACCTACATTATAGCTATTAACCACTAATCTGCTGTCCCTAACATCGCCGACCTCTGTTAGCCCATCGTCTGCCACTCAGAGGGGCCTCAAATGACGCATAGGCTAATAACAATGCGGAGGAAAGTCGCAGTTACAGACTAAGCCTGCCTAATCTCCATTGATATTACCAGCCAATCTACTGAGACACTTTCAGCTATCATATGAGTTAGATATAATATTAGGCTGCCTTAAAGTAACTGTACATTTTGTGATCATATATTGAGATTCTCACAGTAACATCATACCTGGGACCGTATTGTTTTGCACTGTTTGCTCCCCCTTTAGACCTGCCTAACAAGTCTCTAGAAATCTCACTATGCTTAGGTTCCTGTATCAACTAAACTTTCTTACTGTAATATATTTATAACGCTTATACTGAATCAGAGAGACTACTTGTGACTCTAGATATACTATCACAGATATGTAAAATTGATCTCAAAACCTTATTACAGTACAACCTAGCAACAACATGCTTGGTAATAGCAAGGTTACTGCTCCTATAGTTTTTGGACTATGCAATGCTCCACTTTCTTGTGCCTGAGGAGCATGCCTCTCCCTACTGCTGCCCATATTAACCAGGGGTAGTATAAAAGTGTGTATGTCTATCAGCTATCACAAGCCAAATATGCGTAGCCTCTCAGACAGGATGATAATCACAAGATATAGGTTTATTCTCCCAGATTATGTCCTATTTCTAGCTTAATCTTGCTTTTGTATTACATTTCTGCTAACTAGAACATAAGGCTCTTATTCCTATATATCTGAGCGCATATTATGCTATACTGTAGTAATATACATAGAAGTGAAACTATTGTTAGACCGGTATAAACACTCCTGTCATATTTGTAACTTTACCAAGGTTGATGCCCTTTTTTTTTTATATATAACTGTTATTAGTATTTATGTGGAGTTGAGCTACTTGTGCATAGATATTATACTAGTTTGACTGAACAAGAATGCTCTTACTATCAGTGCTCACTTTGGACCATGTTTCTAGCGTGTCTTTATCTGCCCCCTCACATTTACATTTAAATTTGTACCTTATATCGAGTGGCGTGCCCCCAGCGGCCGAGGAAGCACGTCTACATAACCTTTGTGCATTTATATGTACAGAAACGCCTATATAGGAAGGTGCAATACACCACGACTTTGATGTGGGGTCTGCTATATATCTATCTAAGTCAGTCAGAGTGTCTCTAAGTCACTCAGAGTAGCTCTATCCCCAATTAGAGGTCCCATATTAATATAGGGACAGTCTCCCACGGTTCAGCAAGTAGGTGTGTTTTTTGTTACCGTTTTTTACCGTAAAGATCCCTCGCTGACTTAGTTCCAATACACACAGAGCCAAGCCAGTATTCTTTCTGATTATCTGCAAATAATGTAATAATGTAAGCTATAAGTCCATTTTACTTACTATACCTACAGGCCCTCTTCCCCTCCCTTCTCACATACTGCATTACCTAATTCTTATGGAGTGTGTAGATCGTTTGCATATCTACCGTATTTTTACAATTTGTCTATCGTACGTAACTTCCCACCTCCCCCCTCTTAATATACCTCCTATTTTTAGGAGAGTGAATTATGTGGTTTCTCTCGTCAATACCACACCTTATTTCCCCCTTTTTGCAATTATATCTTGCACTACAAAATAATATTGGTACTACCTTTCCTCTCAAGCTGTGCAGGACCGTTCAGCACTATCCCTTGCAGAGTTTTACTTACAGCTTTCTAATACTATACTACCCTGTTGAATTAAATTTACTTACTTAAGCGTGTTTTATACCAACCCTATAGCGCAATTATACTAAAATCTGAGGTTTTCATGTTGGGGTCCAAAAGGGGCCTCTTATCCTTGGCGTAACCTTCTGTCATAGCTGTTTAACACTGTTTGTTATGAGACCCAAGAGCGGCCGCTTAGATAAATATGAAGGTTCTATACTTTTATTGGCATTTTCGTGAACTACTGTATTAATTGTCTTTTATCCATGTGGCTGAGGAAGATGTTTTGTGTATTGCATAGCGTGATTGTGTCCACATGTAATGTTTATCAACCTAGAATTTACGCTTTGTACCCTGTTATAAGCCATTCTAGGTTTCTACTGTATACTGCTGCAATATCTTTGTTTGTATGCCAACTTTTCACCTCAATAAAAATTATTAAAATAAATAAATAAATAAATAAATGAATCCTATTTAAAACTAAATACTTACCAGTAAAATAAACCCTAATATAGCTACAATATAACTAATAGTTACATTGTAGCTATTTTAGGATTTATATTTATTTTACAGGCAACTTTGTATTTATTTTAACTAGGTACAATAGCTATTAAATAGTTAATAACTATTTAATAACTACCTAGCTAAAATAAATACAAATTTACCTGTAAAATAAATCCTAACCTAAGTTACAATTACACCTAACACTACACTATAATTAAAATAATTAAATAAATGAATCCTATTTAAAACTAAATACTTACCTGTAAAATAAACCCTAATATAGCTGCAATATAACTAATAGTTACATTGTAGCTATTTTAGCATTTATATTTATTTTACAGGCAACTTTGTATTTATTTTAACTAGGTACAATAGCTATTAAATAGTTATTGACTATTTAATAGCTACCTATTTAAAATAATTACAAAATTAACTGTAAAAAAAATCCTAACCTAAGTTACAATTAAACCTAACACTACACTATCATTAAATAAATTAACTACAAGTACCTACAATTATCTACAATTAAATAAACTAAACTAAAGTACAAAAAAACCCCACTAAATTACAAAAAACAAACAAACAAACACTAAATTACAAAAAATAAAAAAATATTACAAGAATTTTAAACTAATTACACCTAATCTAAGCCCCCTAATAAAATAACAAAGCCCCCCAAAATAAAAAAATGCCCTACCCTATACTAAATTACAAAAGTTAACAGCTCTATTACCTTACCAGCCCTTAAAAGGGCCTTTTGCGGGGCATGCCCCAAAGAAAACAGCTCTTTTGCCTGTAAAAAAAAACACAACCCCCCCCCCCCACATTACAACCCACCACCCACATACCCCTACTCTAACCCAAACCCCCCTTAAATAAACCTAACACTACCCCCCTGAAGATCTCCCTACCTTGAGTCATGTTCGCCCAGCTGGGCCGAAGTCTTCATCCGATGGGGCAGAAGAGGACATCCGGACCGGCAATTTTAAACTAATTACAGCTAATCTAAGCCCCCTAATAAAATAACAAAGCCCCCAAAATAAAAAAAAAATGCCCTACCCTATACTAAATTACAAAAGTTAACAGCTCTATTACCTTACCAGCCCTTAAAGGGGCCTTTTGCGGGGCATGCCCCAAAGAAAACAGCTCTTTTGCCTGTAAAAAAAATACCACCGCCCAACATTACAACCCACCACCCACATATCACTACTCTAACCCAAACCCCCCTTAAATAAACCTAACACTACCCCCTGAAGATCTCCCTACCTTGAGTTATGTTCACCCAGCCAGGCCGAAGTCTTCATCCGATGGGGCAGAAGAGGACATCCAGACCGGCAGAAGTCTTCATCCAAGCGGGGCAAGAAGAGGTTTTCCATCCATCAGAAAAGTACCAAAATACAAACAAACATTAAATTACCAAAAATAATAAAATATTAGAAGAATTTTAATTTAATTTAAGCCCCCTACTAGCTATTAATATAGCTACAATATAACTAATAGTTACACTGTAGCTATTTTAGGATTTATATTTATTTTACAGGCAACTTTGTATTTATTTTAACTAGGTACAGTAGTTATTAAATAGTTAATAACTATTTAATAACTACCTAGCTAAAATAAATACAAATTTACCTGTAAAATAAATCCTAACCTAAGTTACAATTACACCTAACACTACACTATCATTAAATTAATTAAATAAATGAATCCTATATAAAACTAAATACTTACCTGTAAAAAAACTCTAATATAGCTGCAATATAACTAATAGTTACATTGTAGCTATTTTAGGATTTATATTTATTTTACAGGCAACTTTGTATTTATTTTAACTAGGTACAATAGCTATTAAATAGTTATTGACTATTTAATAGCTACCTAGTTAAAATAATTACAAAATTACCTGTAAAATAAATCCTAACCTAAGTTACAATTAAACCTAACACTACACTATCATTAAATAAATTAACTACAAGTACCTACAATTAAATACAATTAAATAAACTAAACTAAAGTACAACCCCCCCCACTAAATTACAAAAAATAAAAAAATATTACAAGAATTTTAAACTTATTACACCTAATCTAAGACCCCTAATAAAATAACAAAGCCTCCCAAAATAAAAAAAATGCCCTACCCTATACTAAATTACAAAAGTTAACAGCTCTATTACCTTACCAGCCCTTAAAAGGGCCTTTTGCGGGGGCATGCCCCAAAGAAAACAGCTCTTTTGCCTGTAAAAAAAAAAACACAATACCCCCCCACATTACAACCCACCACCCACATACCCCTACTCTAACCCAAACCCCCCTTAAATAAACCTAACACTACCCCCCCTGAAGATCTCCCTACCTTGAGTCGTGTTCACCCAGCCGGCCGAAGTCTTCATCCGATGGGGCAGAAGAGGACATCCAGACCGGCAGAAGTCTTCATCCAAGCGGGGCAAGAAGAGGTCTTCCATCCATCAGAAAAGTACCAAAAAACAAACAAACACTAAATTACCAAAAATAATAAAATATTACAAGATAACTATTTAATAACTACCTAGCTAAAATAAATACAAATTTACCTGTAAAATAAATCCTAACCTAAGTTACAATTACACCTAACACTACACTATCATTAAACTAATTAAATAAATGAATCCTATTTAAAACTAAATACTTACCTGTAAAATAAACCCTAATATAGCTACAATATAACTAATAGTTACATTGTAGCTATTTTAGGATTTATATTTATTTTACAGGCAACTTTGTACTTATTTTAACTAGGTAAAATAGCTATTAAATAGATATTTACTGTTTAATAGCTACCTTGTTAAAATAATTACAAAATTACCTGTAAAATAAATCCTAACCTAAGTTACAATTAAACCTAACACTACACTATCATTAAATAAATTAAATAAATTAACTACAAGTACCTACAATTAAATACAATGAAATAAACTAAACTAAAGTACCAAAAAAACAAACACTAAATTACAAAAAATAAAAAAATATTACAAGAATTTTAAACTAATTCCAGCTAATCTAAGCCCCCTAATAAAATAACAAAGCCCCTCAAAATAAAAAAATGCCCTACCCTATACTAAATTACAAAAGTTAACAGCTCTATTACCTTACCAGCCCTTAAAAGGGCCTTTTGCGGGGGCATGCCCCAAAGAAAACAGCTCTTTTGCCTGTAAAAAAAAACACAATACCCCCTCCCACACATTACAACCCACCACCCACATACCCCTACTCTAACCCAAACCCCCCTTAAATAAACCTAACACTACCCCCCTGAAGATCTCCCTACCTTGAGTCGTGTTCACCCAGCCGGGCCGAAGTCTTCATCCGATGGGGCAGCCATTCAGATTGACCTCGCATTCTATTGGCTGATCGGAACAGCCAATAGAATGCAAGGTCAATCTGATTGGCTGATTGGATCAGCCAATCGGATTGAACTTGAATCTGATTGGCTGATTGAATCAGCCAATCAGATTTTTACTACCTTAATTCCGATTGGCTGATAGAATCCTATCAGCCAATCGGAATTCAAGGGACACCATCTTGGATGACGTCACTTGAAGGTACAGTCATTTAGTCGTCGGATCAAGAAAGAAGAGGATGCTCCGCGTCGGATGTCTTCAGGATGCTGCCGCTCCGCTCCGGATGGATGAACAGAGAAGATACCGCCTGGATCAAGACTTCTGATGAATGGAAGACCTCTTCTTGCCCCGCTTGGATGAAGACTTCTGCCGGTCTGAATGTCCTCTTCTGCCCCATCGGGTGAAGACTTCGGCCCGGCTGGGTGAACATGACTCAAGGTAGGGAGATCTTCAGGGGGCTAGTGTTAGGTTTATTTAAGGGGGGTTTGGGTTAGAGTAGGGGTATGTGGGTGGTGGGTTGTAATGTGGGGGGGGGGTATTGTGTTTTTTTTTTACGGGCAAAAGAGCTGTTTTCTTTGGGGCATGCCCCCGCAAAAGGCCCTTTTAAGGGCTGGTAAGGTAATAAAGCTGTTAACTTTTGTAATTTAGTATAGGGTAGGGCATTTTTTTATTTTGGGGGGCTTTGTTATTTTATTAGGGGGCTTAGATTTAGGTGTAATTAGTTTAAAATTCTTGTAATTTTTTTGTAATTTAGTGTTTGTTTTTTTGTACTTTAGTTTAGTTTATTTCATTGTATTTAATTGTAGGTACTTGTAGTTAATTTATTTAATTTATTTCATGATAGTGTAGTGTTAGGTTTAATTGTAACTTAGGTTAGGAATTATTTTACAGGTAATTTTGTAATTATTTTAACAAGGTAGCTATTAAACAGTAAATATCTATTTAATAGCTATTTTACCTAGTTAAAATAAATACAAAGTTGCCTGTATAATAAATATAAATCCTAAAATAGCTACAATGTAACTATTAGTTATATTGTAGCTATATTAGGGTTTATTTTACAGGTAAGTATTTAGTTTTAAATTGGATTAATTTATTTAACTAATTTAATGATAGTGTAGTGTTAGGTGTAATTGTAACTTAGGTTAGGATTTATTTTACAGGTAAATTTGTATTTATTTTAGCTAGGTAGTTATTAAATAGTTATTAACTATTTAATAACTATTGTACCTAGTTAAAATAAATACAAAGTTGCCTGTAAAATAAATATAAATCCTAAAATAGCTACAATGTAACTATTATTTATATTGCAGCTATCTTAGGGTTTATTTTACAGGTAAGTATTTAGTTTTAAATAGGATTCATTTATTTAACTATAGTAAATTTATTTTGTTTAATTTAAATTATATTTAAGTTAGGGGGTGTTAGGGTTAGGGTTAGACTTATGTTTAGGGGTTAATAACCTTATTATAGTAGCGGCGACGTTGGGGGCGGGAGATTAGGGGTTAATAATTGTAGGTAGGTGGCGGCGATGTTAGGGAGGGCAGATTAGGGGTTAATAAAATATATTATAGTGTTTGCGAGGCGGGAGTGCGGCTGTTTAGGGGTTAATACATTTATTATAGTGGCGGCGATTTCCGGTCGGCAGATTAGGGGTTAATACTTGTAGTTAGATTGCGGCGACATTGGGGGGGGCAGATTAGGGGTTAATAACTATAATGTAGGGGTCGGCGATGTTAGGGACCGCAGATTAGGGGTCAATAGCTATAATTTTAGGTTGCGGCGATATCAGGTCTGCAGATTAGGGGTTAATACTTGTAGTTAGATTGCGGCGATGTTGGGGGGGCAGATTAGGGGTTAATAACTATAATGTAGGGGTCGGCGGTGTTAGGGACAGCAGATTAGGGGTTAATAGCTATAATGTAGGCGGCGGCGATATCCGGTCGGCAGATTAGGGGCTAATACTTGTATTTAGATTGCGGCGATGTTGGGGGGGGCAGATTAGGGGTTAATAACTATAATGTAGGGGTCGGCGGTGTTAGGGACAGCAGATTAGGGGTTAATAGCTATAATGTAGGCGGCGGCGATATCCGGTTGGCAGATTAAGGGTTAATACTTGTAGTTAGATTCCGGCGACGTTGGGTGGGCAGATTAGGGGTTAATAACTATAATGTAGGGGTCGGCGATGTTAGGGACAGCAGATTAGGGGTTCATAGGGATAATGTAGGTTGCGGCGATATCCGGTCGGCAGATTAGGGGTTAAATAATGTTATTATAGGGTTTGCGATTTGGGGGGGCCTCGTTTTAATGGTTCATAGGTAGTTTAAATCGAATTAAAACATTCAATTCGATCCGAATCGAAATCCGAAAAGTCCGAATCGTTCCGAACCGAAAACTAACCGAATTTTTTAGCCGTGCACATGTCTAGCATTATTATAGCTGACATTACACTTGCATCCCTGATACAATGCAATATCTTTTAAGTCAAATCATCAGCACAAAAAAGTAAAATGCATTTTCTAATACAATCATTATCACAGCTCCAGATCATCAACTTGTGGAAAAACACAAACATATACATCAATTTTATATTTACACAAGTATTTCAATATGATCAATAGAATAGGAAAAAAAATAGCATCTAGAAAATCAACTTTACTATAAAAAGAATCATAATCTAATTTTAACCATGTGGGACATGTACGCAATTTAGATACAAATAATAGTTACTACTTATGTATATACTGTATGTATTTAAAATTTTCCTTTCACTTGCTGTGGTTATGTTGGAAGGAATTATTACTTCTGATACAGACTGGAAACTTGAATTGGTAAATGTATGGTACCCACAGAGGGAGTGCTGTAAATAACAGAAATCTTAGTTATCTAAAAAGAAACATTTCCATGAAAATAAACAATTTCCATTCAACATAATACATTTTTATACACATCTTGTAAAATATCAAAACGATTGAACAGAAGCAGAAAATTACAGAGGAATGAGGACACCGAGTAGGTGGCGAGAATGAAAGGTGGTTATTTTAAACAGATATAGAATACATGTATAATTATGTCTTCAGCTTTAAATGGTACCAACTTTTCTTAATTTTATTTAGAAAAAAAATATTTTTTATTCTGTATTTTTACTTAATCCAATTATACAATTTCAACTATGTTCTATACTACAGTTAAAACATGTATAGTTGGTATATTGTTTATTTTTATGTAGCAATGGCTGGCAGGGTTGATGGGCATGCTATCAATAGAAAGACTGTAGCAGTAGAAGTTCAGGGCCGTGATAAGAATCCTTTAGCTTAGTGTGGCCAGCAGCCCTGTGTGTGCTTTCTGTGCTGCATATTTGTGGAACTGTCTACATGTGTGCTAGGACTATTTATGTATTCTTCATTGGAAGTAACCCCTGCAGTGTCTTAGGCACCAAGTTTGAATTGGAGATGTTAAAAAGTCCTCTCCATCTCCCATTCAGTGCTGAGAAATTTCGTATGGAGGCCCTATCAATCTTGCGTCTGGACTGCCCCTCTGGTTTTGACCCTAGTGAGTTGTTTGGTGCCACACTCTACAGAGCAGGATTAGGGGTTTGGAGCTCATGTGTAGAGGTGTCAGACTTAGTCCCATCATGAGCACTAAAAGAAGTCAATGTTATGAGTTTCTTTATGGTACTACCGCTTTTACGCATGGTTGGGATAACAGACAGACAATGTAGGTTTTATTGTACATGATACTGGAAATAGAAATAGAGAGCAGTAATGTCCCCACCAGAGCTGGAGTCAGAAGAAGTGCCCACTTCTAGGGCAGAGATTGGAGTGCCCACTTGAGGGCCGAAGACTGAAACAGGATACTGGTGCTTTTAAGATGCCCTCTGCAGGACTTGGGTACAGGAGTAATATACCGTTGCTTGGCAGACGCCCTCCGCTGGGCTAGGGTACTGGAGCAGGATAGCGGTACTTGGCAGATGCCCACTGCAGGGTGATGGTGCTGAAGCAGGATACTGGTGCTTGACAGATGCCCTTTACAGGGCTAGGTTACAAGAACAGAATAACTGAGCTTGGGAACACAGGGAGTATCTGGAAGAGTAGTCAGAAAACAAGCCAATTTCAGTTTGCTAGAGCTATACAATCCTTCATCTAAACACAGTCGGGGAAAGGAGCCAGAAGATACACCAGAATATCTTGTATACAGGCACAGGTCAGAGGCAAAAATCACAATGTCAGTGCTGATTGAGAAACTACCTGCAGCTGGAAAGCCAAAGGGTTAGATAGTGCAGGTAGCAAAACAAATAAACTGTCAGCCTGGGCTCTCCAGTGGCGCAGAGACAGAGCAACAGGCTCAGAAAGAAACCACAGAGCGGCTCCATCTTCAAGACATCCGACGCAGAGCATCCTCTTCGTTCGATGTCTTCTTAAACAATGAATGTCCCTTTAAATGATGTCATCCAAGATGGCGTCCCTTAGATTCTGATTGGCTGATCAGCCAATAGGATTGAGCTTTCGTCCTATTGGCTGATCCAATCAGTCAATAGGATTGAGCTTGCATTCTATTGGCTGATTGGAATAGCCAATAGAATGCGAGCTCAATCCTATTGGCTGATTGGATCAGCCAATAGGATGTTTTCAACCTTAATTCTTATTGGCTGATAGAATTCTATCAGCCAATCGGAATCTAAGGGACGCCATCTTGGATGACGTCCTTTAAAGGAACATTCATTGTTGAAGAAGACGTCGAACGAAGAGGATGCTCCGCATCGGATGTCTTGAAGATGGAGCCGCTCCGCACCGGATGGATGAAGATAGAAGATGCCGTCTGGATGAAGACTTCTGGCCGGTTGGATGAAGACTTCTGCCGGCTTCGATGAGGACTTCTGCTGCTTTGTTGAGGAGGGATGTCGGCTCTTCATAAACTGTAAGTGAATCTTCTGGGATTAGTGTTAAGCTTTTTTAAGGGTTTATTGGGTGGGTTTTAATTTTGGATTAGGGTTTGGGCTTTTGAAAAAGAGCTAAATGCCCTTTTAAGGGCAATGCCCATACAAATGCCCTTTTCAGGGCACCGGGGAGCTTAGGTTTTTTAGATTAAATTTTTATTTGGGGTTTGGTTGTGTGGGTGGTGGGTTTTACTGTTGGGGGGTGTTTGTATTTTTTATTTACAGGTAAAAGAGCAGATTTCTTTGGGGCAATGCCCCACAAAAAGCCCTTTTAAGGGCCATTGGTAGTTTATTGTAGGCTAGGGTTTTTTTTATTTTGGGGGGGCTTTTTTATTTTCATAGGGCTCTTAGATTAGGTGTAATTAGTTTAAATATTAGTTGTTATTTTTTTGTAACTTTGTAATTTTAAATAGTAGATTTAAATTATTTGAGTAGGGTTAGGTTTTTAACTATATACTATATTTAATTTAATTTGTAGTTTAATGTAATTTTAGTATAACAGATAGGGTAGTTTAATTAATAGTTTAATATAGTTTAATGTAATGTTAGTCTAAAAGGGTAGATTAATTATTAGTTTAATATAGTTTAATGTAATTTTAGTCTAATAGGGTAGATTAATTATTACTTTAATATAGTTTAATGTAATTTTAGTATAATAGGGTAGATTAATTATTAGTTTAATATAGTTTAATTTAAATCTAAAGGTAAGTTTAAATTTATTATAAGATAGGGATGAGTTAATATTTAATATAAAGTTAGCGGGTTGTTAGGTTTAGGGGCTAATAGGTTAATTTAGTTTATGGTGATGTGGGGGGCTGGCGGTTTAGGGGTTAATAGGTTTAGTAAGTGGTAGTGATGTGGGTGGCGGCGGCGGTGCTGGGGCAGCTGATTAGGGTTTAATAACATAATGTAGGTGGCAGCAGTGTCGGGGCGGCAGATTAGGGGTTAATAAGTATAATGTAGGTGGCGGCGATGTCGGGGCGGCAGATTAGAGGTGTTTAGACTCGGGGTACATGTTAGGGTGTTAGGTGTAAACATAACTTTTATTCTCCCATTGGAATCAATGGGATATCGGGCAGCAGCGAACATAAGCTTTCACTGCTTTCAGACTCCCATTGATTCCTATGGCATACGCTGGGCCAGAATAGTGGCGAGCGTACCTGGTAGATATTTGCTAACTAGCAAAAGTAGTCAGATAGTGCCGAATTTGCATTCAGAACATCTGCAATGACGTAAGCATCGATCTGTGTCGGACTGAGACTGGCGGATCTTATTTTACGTCACAAATTTCAACTTTTGCCGGTCTGTAGATTTTGATGAATAAGGGGAATCAAGCTTTCCACAATTACGCTGCGGAATTCCAGCGTATTTGCGGTTGACGGCTTGATAAATAGGCCTCATGGTGCTGCCAGGATCTAAGAATACAATAATGCTCACCCAGCCCTTCATCCACTACATCCTAAACCTAACCATAATCAGCAGTCCTGAAGATTAAAGTTCAGTCAATTAAAAGTTCACACAAGGCATATATAGGTGCAGGTCTATTTATATTACAGTGGAGAATTGCTATATATGGGAATACTAAATGACACAGAACATACGTCTTCTAAATAAAATATCACAGTTTAATACAATTTCATACAATTCGATACGTTACACAAGAAAATATGGATCCATAACAGTGTTAAAAAGGTTTAAAAACAATATGGCGGTAAAATCCTAAAATTCTAAAACAATTAGAAATGGGTGAAGTCTATCTAACAAGATCTCCACGTATGTGAGGGGGAGGGCAAAAAAAGGAACAGCTGTACAGCATATATTAAATATTCTAATAGAATAACAATATAAATAACAATATAAATATGGCGGTGAAAAAATAATAATGATGATAATACACAAATGAACAGATATGTAGTTAGAAGAAATGTGATCTCTAGACAGACGTGAAGGTAGTCCAAATTAGTGTAAAGTGGTTCAATCCGTGAAAGAACACAAAAAAGTTCAATGGTTATTTAAAATAAAGTTCACAAAAAAGTTTTCCAAAGTGTATAATCCTTTTTGAAAAAAACGTGATGTCTCAAAAAGATGATAGAAAAATATCCAAAATATAAAAATAGATAAATGTGACTGGTGTGTGCACAAACTAGTGAACGTGATCACTGAAAAACCAAAAATTGTTTAAACTTCAAAAAGCCTGTGGTTCTTGGTAGAGTGCACAAAAATATAAAAATCAAAAATGTGATGCAAAAATTAGAACAAAACTTAGAAAAAATATATAGAAAAGAACTTGGGGAATCCTCAAAACCTGTAAACAAAAGATAACAACATAGTGTGATATTGTTATAAATAAGCAATAGTTAAAAAGGGATAATGCTCACCATATACTTGTCAACGCGTTTCGGCCTGAAGTAGAGGCCTTTCTCAAGACTAACATATGGTGTGGGTGAGCACCAACCTTTATACCTTTTTTCTATCCAATCGTTATCTTCCAAAATTGCGCCAAAATTTTGCGCCAAAATTTTGGCGCCAAATAATTGTTCTTCCGGGATTGTAACCCGGTAGTGTTACCCCGGAATTGTCTTGTGGACCTTACTTTTGTTGTTTGTCTAAATAGAGTAATATAGTAATGAAGGCCTATTTGGTGCTTTTAAAGCTCTTATGTGTGACCATTATTGTTTCCATTATATCGGTGTAACCCCTTTTCGTTTAGAAGTCTAAACCGCTTCCTGTTGGTGGGTGTGTTTGCACCGGATGCGGTATTACGTAAAACCGGAAGTCGGGGAATTGTACACTTCCGGTTCGGTCGTTAGACCTTTTGTTGTTGTGTTTAGACCTTGGTTATGTTGCATTAAAGCGGAAGTGAGGATTTATATACTTCCGTTTTGGTCGTTAGACCTTTACTGTTAGTTTCTTCCGGGTAATAATAAGTTTTGTATTTTATTTTATGTTTTGAGACTTTGATTGGTTAGAAAGTAGAAAATAGATTATAGATTAGAGTGCCATTATGTGGCTAAATCTAACCTTAGCTCCATAATTGGAGATAAGAATTTTTTGGAAGGTTGTTCTGTTTTTCTATGGCGTTCAAAATTCCTTTGGACTTATAGGAATTCTGCCTGCACCTATATGCCTTAAAAAGTCACATATTTAAAATAATATGTTTGATCATAAAAAGTCACATATTTAAAATAATATGTTTGATCATAAAATATTGTGGTATGTAGTATTTGGGTTTAGTTTAAGCATAAGCCCAACCTATGTAGTAGGAGGTGGAGCGAGAAGTTGTTAGATGGTGGAAAATTAGGTCGTTATGTGTACTGGGTGAGGATTGGAGGATTGGGTTGTGTGTTATTGAACACATGATGAGGTGTCTAATAGATATTTCGATCTAAAGATTGTGGTTCTGTGTGTGGAGGTCTACCATACTATTCCTATGTGAGACTTTCAGATGTTCCTGGAGCTATGCAGTAAGTGTAGGTGTGTTGAACTGGACTATAATGTGGCCTGTGTTACTATAGGCTAACAGCATAGTATCACATGTCCTGTGTGTAATGGTTATCTAAAAATTGTTGCGGAAACAGTAGAGTAAGTTCTCTGATTAGGTCCCTCATGTTTGTGTCGCTTGCTTTTTTAGAGGGGGACTTCCATCAGACCTTGGGGGGATGTCTTTTTCTCTTTGTGTAGTTATTGCTTTAGACTTAGTAGATGGCAAAGGTCTTCCTTGTTGTTTAGACCCTTTGGATGAAGACAGTCTAAGTCAAAGATCCATCTTGATTCGGCAATCAAGAGTTTTCTTTCATAATTGCCTCCCCTCCAGTTGGGTTTTATTATCTGTATTCCGTAGTATCTGAGGTCCTTGATGTTCCCTCTATGGTGGATGGAAAAATGGTTGTATAGGGTAGTGTCGGTGTTGCCATGTTCGATCTGTAATATATGTTCTCGTATTCTGTCTTTTAGGCATCTCGAGGTCTGACCGACATACTGGAGGCCACAGCTACATTGTATTATGTAGATCACACCTTTAGTACTGCATCTTATCAAGTTCTTGATCTCGTATTTGTTATTGGAATTGTGAGAGAGGAAGTTCTTAGTCTTCAGTCCCCTTTTGCACGCCTTGCAGCTAGGGCAAGGGAAAAATCCTTTGATGTTTCTCCCTAGAACGTCCTTTACTTGGGCTGTTTGTGGACGGGGGATGCTGGGAGATATTATGTTCTTAAGGTTGTCCGATTTCCTGTATATGAATCTGGGTCTGCTGGACAGTGTTTCTCCTATGATATCGTCATTTTTCAATAGGTGCCAGTGTTTCTCCAGTATTCTTTCGATGGTTCGCCTATTCTCGCTGTATTGGGTGATGAAAGCAACATCTATAGAGTTGGTGTTGATGTTAGTTTCCTTCCTCTTATCTCTATATTTGAGGAGCTCCTTGCGGTCTCTACTTCTCACACACCGACACTACCCTATACAACCATTTTTCCATCCACCATAGAGGGAACATCAAGGACCTCAGATACTACGGAATACAGATAATAAAACCCAACTGGAGGGGAGGCAATTATGAAAGAAAACTCTTGATTGCCGAATCAAGATGGATCTTTGACTTAGACTGTCTTCATCCAAAGGGTCTAAACAACAAGGAAGACCTTTGCCATCTACTAAGTCTAAAGCAATAACTACACAAAGAGAAAAAGACATCCCCCCAAGGTCTGATGGAAGTCCCCCTCTAAAAAAAGCAAGCGACACAAACATGAGGGACCTAATCAGAGAACTTACTCTACTGTTTCCGCAACAATTTTTAGATAACCATTACACACAGGACATGTGATACTATGCTGTTAGCCTGTAGTAACACAGGCCACATTATTGTCCAGTTCAACACACCTACACTTACTGCATAGCTCCAGGAACATCTGAAAGTCTCACATAGGAATAGTATGGTAGACCTCCACACACAGAACCACAATCTTTAGATCGAAATATCTATTAGACACCTCATCATGTGTTCAATAACACACAACCCAATCCTCTAATCCTCACCCAGTACACATAACGACCTAATTTTCCACCATCTAACAACTTCTCGCTCCACCTCCTACTACATAGGTTGGGCTTATGCTTAAACTAAACCCAAATACTACATACCACAATATTTTATGATCAAACATATTATTTTAAATATGTGACTTTTTATGATCAAACATATTATTTTAAATATGTGACTTTTTAAGGCATATAGGTGCAGGCAGAATTCCTATAAGTCCAAAGGAATTTTGAACGCCATAGAAAAACAGAACAACCTTCCAAAAAATTCTTATCTCCAATTATGGAGCTAAGGTTAGATTTAGCCACATAATGGCACTCTAATCTATAATCTATTTTCTACTTTCTAACCAATCAAAGTCTCAAAACATAAAATAAAATACAAAACTTATTATTACCCGGAAGAAACTAACAGTAAAGGTCTAACGACCAAAACGGAAGTATATAAATCCTCACTTCCACTTTAATGCAACATGACCAAGGTCTAAACACAACAACAAAAGGTCTAACGACCGAACCGGAAGTGTACGATTCCCCGACTTCCGGTTTTACGTAATACCGCATCCGGTGCAAACACACCCACCAACAGGAAGCGGTTTAGACTTCTAAACGAAAAGGGGTTACACCGATATAATGGAAACAATAATGGTCACACATAAGAGCTTTAAAAGCACCAAATAGGCCTTCATTACTATATTACTCTATTTAGACAAACAACAAAAGTAAGGTCCACAAGACAATTCCGGGGTAACACTACCGGGTTACAATCCCGGAAGAACAATTATTTGGCGCCAAAATTTTGGCGCAAAATTTTGGCGCAATTTTGGAAGATAACGATTGGATAGAAAAAAGGTATAAAGGTTGGTGCTCACCCACACCATATGTTAGTCTTGAGAAAGGCCTCTACTGCAGGCCGAAATGCGTTGACAAGTATATGGTGAGCATTATCCCTTTTTAACTATTGCTTATTTATAACAATATCACACTATGTTGTTATCTTTTGTTTACAGGTTTTGAGGATTCCCCAAGTTCTTTTCTATATATTTTTTCTAAGTTTTGTTCTAATTTTTGCATCACATTTTTGATTTTTATATTTTTGTGCACTCTACCAAGAACCACAGGCTTTTTGAAGTTTAAACAATTTTTGGTTTTTCAGTGATCACGTTCACTAGTTTGTGCACACACAAGTCACATTTATCTATTTTTATATTTTGGATATTTTTCTATCATCTTTTTGAGACATCACGTTTTTTTCAAAAAGGATTATACACTTTGGAAAACTTTTTTGTGAACTTTATTTTAAATAACCATTGAACTTTTTTGTGTTCTTTCACGGATTGAACCACTTTACACTAATTTGGACTACCTTCACGTCTGTCTAGAGATCACATTTCTTCTAACTACATATCTGTTCATTTGTGTATTATCATCATTATTATTTTTTCACCGCCATATTTATATTGTTATTTATATTGTTATTCTATTAGAATATTTAATATATGCTGTACAGCTGTTCCTTTTTTTGCCCTCTCCCTCACATACGTGGAGATCTTGTTAGATAGACTTCACCCATTTCTAATTGTTTTAGAATTTTAGGATTTTACCGCCATATTGTTTTTAAACCTTTTTAACACTGTTATGGATCCATATTTTCTTGTGTAACTTGTATCGAATTGTATGAAATTGTATTAAACTGTGATATTTTATTTGGAAGACGTATGTTCTGTGTCATTTAGTATTCCCATATATAGCAATTCTCCACTGTAATATAAATAGACCTGCACCTATATATGTCTTCACAGTACATGTGACCCTAACCCCCAATCCAAAGCGCCAAACGCTTGGACTTCACGCTTTTAACGAATTTACTAAGACATTAGGTAGGACTAACACAACCTTTGTGGTCCACCATCATAGAGGATTAATTCTAATCCTAATTCTAAATTCTAATTCTGACTACATTATACCATCTATTCCCTTAACCTTTGGCCTTGCCTCCTTTGGCGCTCCTATCTTATTGTCTATTTATACTACAGCATACACCGCAGACTTTTTGGGGATCCGCTTTAGACAGGAGCCACAGGTCACCCTATACACAAGCGCTACAAGTAAAACCAATTTGCTCAAAAGTTCACACAAGACCATGCTGATTGATAGACCCTTGATAGACCCTTTACTAAAGCCATTCCTATAAACTATTACACAGAATATGCTCTCCCTGTGTGCCACCCTCATCAAATGCCATCTGGATCCCACAGTCCCATTACAGAGCCAGTCATGACTTTGATGTTAAGTCAATCAGCTGCTTATGTTTCTATAGAATTTTTTTATAGAAATTGGGGAGGTTTGTGTCACTGGGGAAGGTTTTTTAGAAATCTTATATAATTTAGGTACCTTCTTTTTAAATAGGAATACTTCTTCAAACCTTTTCATCATAAAACATTGAAACTTGAGGATACGTATTTGGCTGTCATATGTTAAATTCAACAACTTTGGTTAATTGGCAAGTGTCATTAGGTTTTATGAAAAAAAACTATATATCCAGGAATGACATAAGCAATTACATGAAACCATCAGGTAGATAAGCTTACTACTGCCAAATAATTTTGACTCTAAATTAACTTGCACTTACTGAGCTGTTTTAAGTAAATGATACCTCTTGGGGTTGTGCAGTAGATTTCTAGGCATGATGGATAACCTATGACTTCGGAGTCTTGGAAAGAATATGATTAGCTATTAAGCTGCCAAAGCAACAAAAATATTTCACTAAGTATTGGAGATCAGTGTGCCATCTGGGATTTATCCCAGAATATCTTTTTGTACTATTTTGAAAAGCAGCCAATATTATTTATTAGGGGTAGGAATTTGCATTCAGTGTATAAGTCATGTTTTATGAGTTGTAGGCATTAGGAAAAAGATTAAACAGGAAGACAAAAGAGATTTGGTCAATTAACTAAAAGCAGATAAAAATAAATATTTTTGCACATTACAACATGTACCTGTAAGACTTCTATTTAAAACTGTATTATAGTTCTATCAATTTTCATTCATATAAACATAGTAAAATTCAATACACCTAAATAACACATTATTGTGTAAGGCTATATCAAAATATGTTCATACATAAGCTAAAATGCAGTGGACACTATTCTTTAATAAATTGATACATTTCAGGATTTTGACATTTAAATAGAAGAACACATCTTCCCCTTGACATTTTTTTGCCATTCAAGTTATTTATTTAACATCACTGTGAGTCAATGGCATATTTAGGTTTTTTGCTGCCCTAGGCACTCAAAATTCTGCTGACCACTACCGTCACTGCCTCTTAGGTTTTAGGCCTCTAAAATATTTTTTGGTCAGAGTGTAATGTGAGTTCTTTTTAACAAAATAACGCACGGATATCTATCTAGATACCCTATAGGGGCGCACCAAAAATTCAAACAAGAAAAAGATGAAAATTAAAAAAATAATAATATTATGAAATAGCAGCTAAATGCTATGCCAAATAATATTCAATTGTAAGAAAACCAAGCTAAATATATTGGTGAAAAAGGAAGTAAACTGTGTATGTGGTTATGATACAGTTGGTAATATGATTGTATAAACACAAAATAAAATATGATACATCTGTATCAAAATGAATAATATACCAGTCCTTTATATGTTAGAAAGTTCCATAAGTGGTGACGGTGAAAAACGAACCTTTGTGATCCAGCGGTTGGTAAAAGTTGGTAGGCTGCTCCACTTTAAAACCTGGTGCGGTGGGTAATATACAAAAATTAGAGAAGAAAAGGGCGCCTCATAGTGTATTTCAGAATGCTGATATGCAAAGGTAAATGCAAATAGGCTCACCAGATAGGTAGCACCGTACTGTGACTGGTGCTTGAAGACAGGCTAGCACTTTGCAGCAGCTAGCTCACCGATGGTGGATTGGATCCTCTGCACATATTTTCAGCTACGGTCCCAAAGAGGCTCCAATGGTCTCCCAACGAGCAACAAAATGTGATAGCGGAAAGGTCAATAACCAGTACTGAACAAGGCCAGTATGAAGGACAACTTCCAAATATAAAAAGATAAAAAACAATCCTTTATTGTTCTTTGCAACACGTTTATCGACCACATACACTGGTCGTTTCCTCAGGCAGTAAAACAGATAAAAACAGTAGTGATGGGGGGGACTTCTGGGCAGCGGCCATGATGGTGATGATGAGAGGAGGGCTCGTTAAATCTGCTGCTTATCGGTCAAAAAATCAACCATCCACACTTGTCTGGAACTTTTTTTGGACTCTACTTATCATGCTGATTCATTTGAAACAAATAGTTCATTTTATTTCAGCCCTAAAGAACTGGAACGGTACGATCGGCAGTGGTGGCCTTGTAATAGACCGGTTCTTACCTAAACCCCCCGGTAACCCGGGTACAACAGCTTCTATGCTGTACAATCTCTGCTATTTATATTGAGAGTCTGACATACTGCAAAGTATTATACCCTAAGCTGTTTTTGGCTCTGAATTATAGAATAGCTACCTCAAGTGCCTGCATGATGGAGCCCGAATTGGGACTGCAGAGAGAGGAGATCTGTGATCTATAAGAAGAGCATTTCTTACAGCTGATCCGACTGGTGCAGCAGTGTTTTTCCGGAGGGATGCAGAGGCAAGAATCGACAACAGAACATTTCCCAAGACCCGATAGAAATCTGAGGGAGACATCTGGACCCCATAATGTCGGAGCAGGTGTTACTGCTGAGATGGCTGTGGCCTATTCGCATAGCGCACCTCACCTTGCGGTAGTGGACAGCGCCACCAAGACTGTAAGAAATCATCCCTTGAGCCGGAGGAGTCAAACCTACCTTCGATCCACCCGCTGCAGCCCTCTTACTCAACACCAGAATGTTCTGAATGCTGTCAACCACATAGCCGCTCTTGGTGGTAAAGGTTCATGATGTGTGCAGCTCAGCATAACACTCGACACAGGGATCGCTTCCATTGATTAGTAATTCAGTTTGCGTGCACTCGCAAACCATTAAATATGCTGTTGAAAGCAATATCATTTATTGACTGTTTCCAATGGCGCGTTATACCTCAATAAAAAATCTTCGCGTCCCATAGAAAGTAATAGAAGCCGTTAATCGATAAATTATACCAGGTTTCCAATGAAAGCGCAAACCGTTAATATACTGTCGGAGGCTGTCGATACATGGAGAAATATTACACCCAGCTCAACTAGGTGTAAAAGAGGAAAATTGTGCTTTTTGAGACCTATTTTCTATTGAAATTATAAAACTTGCAAATAATGCAAGTGTTTTAATGTAGAAATGAATTGTTATAAGTAATATTATTGTTGTCTCATGTATAGAAATAGTTGAACTTATATTCTAATAGAAATATCAGTATATATTTAAATATAATAATATATGCAAGAACATATCTACAGAATGCAAACTAGACCTATGCCTAGGGCAGCAATACATATTACTTATATTTATGAAGTGGTAAATATAATTATATTAAAAAATAGTATTTGATTATTAAAAATATGGATAAGTGTATCTTTATTTTTCTTGAGAGGTGATCACCGGTAAGGAGCACAGATGTTAAATGTAAATTCTATAACGTAAGGTCGGGTTACCTTAGCAACTAATTGATTTTCAAGAAATACGACATCAGATGGAAGCGTTAACACAACGTTAACTTACAGCTACACGAAAAGAGTGACTGCACGCTATCCGCAAAATATTTCAATGGAAACCTGGTACTAAAATGGAGCCGTAAATTAATTTTAGCTGTTGGCCACTTCGGTAGCTTACGGCTCCATTTTTAACAACTCAATGGAAGCGAGGCCACAGTGAGCAATGGGTATGAAGGAGAAGATGGCTATGTAACTTGTTATGAACTGGGGCGCAACTTGACCTGGATGCCTGTTCCTGGGATGGTGAGAATTGGTGCACTGCTCTTACAGCGCTCTGCTTTTAGGCTGCCTGTATCTTCATCCGGGTCTGAGCCTTGCCGTTATTCTGCTGTTTTCAATGAGACTCACAACATTCTCCACACTTTTGAGATTGTGATGCATGCTATTAAAGTTGGAGTGGGTAAAATAGCACTGTCGGTACCCTCTACTGCCCAACTCTGGTAAAATGACATTGGTAGTCTCTTCAGTATGACTTTTCTCCTAAGCCAGGAATTATCTTGACAGTAATCTCACACAGCGTACCATGTAACCACATGTGTCATTGCTTTAAAATTACTTTTTCTGAATTCTCAGGCCTGAACCCACTGAATGTTTACTGTACAGAATATAATATTCAAGGGATATTTAGGCTTAGCTGTAAATGATTTGTTCCACAACCAGTTTTGTAATATAGTTCATTTTCCCCACCTTAATGTTACCAAATACCTGGTGTCAGTGAGTGTTAAGCTCTATCTAGTGCACTAGGTGTCTATGTCTACATATTTTTCTAGTCCTTGAAAGGGTACTTTTAGATTGGAAATGGCCCCAATATAATCAAGGGGTTAATACTGCTATAGATCCTGAGGGACTTGAGTTCACTGCCCTTGCCAGGCAGTAATGTTAATGAAAGAGTCTTACAAGACTATTATAACTGTACTATGGCTTTCAGAAATTATATATGCAGAGCACGCTATTTTAATTCACCAGGTCCTGTTGATACCAAATTATAGTACCCAGAAGTTAGATAAAATTTTGTCTAATCCTTTGCACTCAATTTTACTTATGACTTAGTTATTAATACATGTTATCCGTGACTAAGGGTTGTAGTTGCACTATGGTTATGCTTATCTCTGGAAAGGGTATACTGTACATTCTACTAAAAATAACAATAAAAGATAGTTCATTACCACAGTTGGGCTTAGCAACAATCCTGATTAGAGTCCAACACAGCAATGCCCCTATTTAAACGATAGATACTGCCTAACATGGGTCTCTCCAGTAATTACATATAAACTATTGACTAACCAGAGTTGTTTAAATATTTCATATACTGTATACTAATCTTGGTCACCCTTTTGCATACCTGAACATACTACCCTGATTATCATGTACAATTTAATCCGCAGAGTGTTCTACTGATATAATAACTTATGGTTGTGCTCCGTCAGCAGCCAGAACGGGGTGGAATCATTCCATTTACTGGCTTTTCTCTGCATCACTGGGGGTAGATGGCAAACATGTCTAGACAATCCCTATTGTACGCTATCAAAAATCTGGATGGAACACAATTTTTTAGTCTGAGACCGATTAAGGGCAAAGATGCGTATACCTATCTAAGCTATAATTATATGCTACTATTGACCTAACCTCTAATACGAGACGTAGCTATTGGGTTCTAATAGACCCACACCTATCTCCCTGTATAGTCTTATGCTCATAGGGACTCACTGTGAAAGACCATAGTCCCTAAAGTCATCTATGTGTATATACGTGAACGCTACTTATTAGGCTGAGTACTTCAGTATTGAAGCTGCACAACATATTTGTTCATAGGTGACAGACTTTTTGAATGCTCTCTCTCCCTACTATTTTAGAAGTGTATATTACAAACTATATTATAACTAATGGAAGACTCAAATACCATTATGGCTGGTTATTATATTATTTTGTGTTCAATTAAATGTTATATTAAACCTTCAATAAGTATGTTATTTTACAACCCAGTTGTTTCCATTTGGGGTCCAAAAGTGGCCCATTTTGTTATTTTATTTATTTCCCCTAAAATACCCTACTCTGATTTAAATTATTTTCCAGGGGGTCCAAGAGAGGCCTCTATAATTGTATCTGCCTTTATATCATATCTTAAGGGGATAATCCTTAATTGAAAACCTGAGGTTAACTTGTATTTGTATAACTGGGAGTTGACATTCAATATGTATATTGCATTGTGATTCTCCTATATTTCTGAAACTGAGATGTTATTTGCCTGTATCATTTTTACAACCTCAATAAAAAACAAAAAACAAAAAAAAAAAACAGTAGTGATTAACATCTTTAAATACACATGATATAATTAAGACAGGAAGTTGTACTTCAGCCATTTCAGAAGCATTAGAAGGAACTGCACCAAATTGGATAACTTTTTAGAAAAAAGTCAAATATTATATCAAAGATTTCTGGATAAAGGCTATCCTACACATTTACTTCATCAGGCGTTACACAAAGTCAAAAATTTGTATAGACCCACTATTCTCCAGGCTAACAAAAATCAATCACCAAAATTGGAATCAGAGACAAATAGCAAAGATATAATGTTTATTACACAATACAATAACAATCATCATAAAATACAAGACATACTAAACAAACACTGGCACATTATACAAAGAAAATATTGTATGTGAGAAACGAAGAATGGTTTATAGAAGAGCGCCCACATTGAGAAACAAATTGGCCCCCAGTAAAAGAGTGAAACGTTATTTTTAAATCACAAAATAAAAAATCATAATAAAAGTGGTATCTTTGGCCTGAAGGGAATTTACAAATGTGGTAAAAAAGTTTGCAATTCATGTAAATTCATCAAAGCAGGACACAAATCTTTTACATCCACACGCACAAAGGAACCAATCCACCATCAGTGAGCTAGCCGCTGCAAAGTTCTACCCTACCTTCAAGCACCAGTCACAGTACGGTGCAACCTATCTAGTGAGCCTATTTGCATATCAGCATTCTGAAATACACTATGAGGCGCCCCTTTCTTCTTCTCTCTTTTTTTTATCAAGTCTTTCACCAGGGCTTGCAAAACACTTTAATATAATATATGCCAGACACCAGCTTCTGGCAGCATTGCTGAGGAATCTTAGCCCATTACTCTAGAGAAATGGCCTCCAGTTCAGTAATATTCTTGGGTTTGCGCGCTGCAACCACCTTCTTCAAATCCCACCAGAGATTTTCTAAGGGGTTTAAGTCAGGTGATTGTGATGGCCACTGTAGAATCTTCCAGGACTTCTTCTGCAACCAAACTTTTGCGGAATTTGAGGTATGCTTGTAATCATTTTCCTGTTGGAAGGTCCAATGACACCCAAGCTTCAGCTTCCTCACAGACAGCATGACGTTTCCTCCTAGGATTTCCTGATACTTCAATCAATCCATCTTTCCTTCCACACACTGCAAGTATCTAGTGCCAGAGGATACAAAGTAACACCCCAGAGCATCACCAAACCACCACCATGCTTAACTTTAGGCAGGGTGTTCTTTTCAGCGTATGCTTCATTCTTCTTCCTCTAGACATACCGCTGATCCATCAGACCGAAAGTTCCAATTTTGTTTCAACGCTCCACAGAACAGAATCCCACAACTTCTGTAGCTTATTTATATGATTTTGAGCATATTGGAGCTTACTTTTTTGGTGCTTTTGGGTCAGTAGTTGTGCACATCTTGGAGTTCTGGCATGGAAACCTGCTGGATTTAGTATGCGCCTTACTGTGTAAACTGAAACCTCAGTGCCTGTTGCCACCAAGTCTTGCTGCAGGTCTTTTGCAGTCACTTAAGGGTTTTTCAGGTAGTGTGACCACTGTTCCTTTAAATTTGAACTTATGAACTATGCTTCCAACGGTGTTCTAGGAACATTCAGTGCTTTCATTTTCTATTTGTATCCTATTCCTTGTTTGTGAAGGGCGACGATCAATTCTCTTAAATTTTTTGAACATTTTTTTGACATTTTTCATGTGTTCTAGCTCAAACACACTTGGTACAACTAACAAAGCCCTTGATTAGTTGGATCATGGTGGCTTGAGACAACACCTATTTTGCATATTTGTGCTGTTGTGAGGGATTCTCTACAGATTTTGACAATAAACCTGATTTGCAATGGGGGTTGAATAATTTTGATTACAACTGTATCTATATATAAGGAAGTCAATACCTTTTTATACTTGCCGATACCTTCTAATGGATTGCTCCTTTTTCAGCTTGGTCACGGGTGAGGGGTGGACAGTTGGTACTGTGAGTGAAGTCGGTGGTTTATAGCATCACATGGCTGCAGTGAGGAGGGATACGCATGGCTTGCAGCATAAAAAAGGGCTACCAACTGCCCATCACCAAAGTCTGCTTCAGAGTCCACTGCAGGTATGTGCTTTGCTTGTGCTGGCCCAAGGATCCAGTTTTAAAACTGCAGCTGCTGCAGAATCACATTCGATAGAGGGGACAGAGGCAGTGGTAATTAGCTTGGCAATGGAAGGATATGTAGGGCACTCATGGTGGCATCAACAGGGCTGCTTCCCATTACATATATGATGACTGTTCTTATGGAGGGCTAAGGCAACCAGCCCTGGTCCATGAAATGCCCCTTGTGCTATATGAGAACAGTCAAGTCTACAGACAGTAGGTAGCCGGACTGACTCATAAAGCAAGCATCCACTAGGAAGTTATTTAAGCTGCTGCTGCTTGTGCTCCACTGGTTCTGCCCCCCCCCCCCCCCCTGTAACAACTGCAGCTTCAGGTCTGGCCAGCCTTGAGGGAAGGTACCCATGAGTGAAGGTGGCAGTGGCAGTACTTATTGGATTAGGAAGATAATCTTACATTGGAATATCAATTTGACATTTGAACATACAGGATTACCATACTGTATTGTCCTAACTAGTTATTAATTACATGGATCCAAGTTTTTAATTTAATTGTATTCATTTATAAATGTATTTTTAACTGTATCTGTTTTGGTGGGTAAATAAATGTAAACAATTTTAAGTATATATCTTTAGCCTTGTTTATTAGGCACTCCTTGGATCTTGATTATTCTAACTTTATATGTTTAGGGTTAGCTAGGTACCCTCACCCCAAGGAGCTTAAGGAATCCCATTAGATGAAGCGCTGTGAGATATTTGGTTATTGTTTTATGAGTACAGTCAGGTCAACAGACAGTAGGCAGCTTGACTGTATTCATATAGCAAGCATCTGCTAGAAAGTAAATTTGGCTGATGATGATTGTGTTCTGCTGGGTCTGGCCCCCCATAACAACTGCAGCTTCAATCTGTATTGTCCAAGTAAGGCAGTGGACTGGATACACTGTATTAAATCATGCCCCCTTAACAATTGATAAATGGAGCCCTCAGTCTCTAACTCTTTTTTAAATAAAACTTTATTAAAAAGTGACAACAGAATGTTCATGCATTTAGACTGAAATGCAATATATATATATATATATATATATATATATATATATATATATATATATATAGTACAACACATAGAGATACCCAGCACTCACCAGCTAGCTCACAGCTAAGATTTAAAAACACAACTGGAAAGGTTAGTTACCGCATCTGGCCAAATGGAAAAAGCTCAGGCACCACGTCAAGGTCCTTTCCACTGCCTGAGTCCCTATCACAGCCACACAATGCGTGCTTACAAAGCCAAACAAACTGGGAACAAGGGAGGGCTGCACAGGTATATGTAATCACCCAGAGAAATACAAGACACGGAAGGAGACTGCACTCCAATCTTAGCTGTGAGCTAGCTGGTGAGTGCTGGGTATCTCTATGTGTTGTATTAGTATTTGTTTGTAATCCCCCTATGTTTCTTGCACCCATTCCAGACTGGGGTTAAGTGCCTGTGACACTGGTGACAGCACAGCTTTTTGTGAGTGCTATTTAAGCACCCAGGGCTGGGATGTTGCAGAGTCATTGGATATGTACCCAGTCCGGTCTTGGAGTGCAATCTCCTTCCGTGTCTTATACAGTGGGGAAAAAAAGTATTTAGTCAGCCACCAATTGTGCAAATTCTCCCACTTAAGAAGATGAGAGAGGCCTGTAATTTTCATCATAGGTATACCTCAACTATGAGAGACAAAATGTGGAAACAAATCCAGACAATCACATTGTCTGATTTGGAAAGAATTTATTTGCAAATTATGGTGGAAAATAAGTATTTGGTCAATATCAAAAGTTCATCTCAATACTTTGTTATATATCCTTTGTTGGCAATGACAGAGGTCAAACGTTTTCTGTAAGTCTTCACAAGGTTGTCACACACTGTTGCTGGTATGTTTGCCCATTCCTGCATGCAGATCTCCTATAGAGCAGTGATGTTTTAGGGCTGTCGCTGGGCAACACAGACTTTCAACTCCCTCCAAAGGTTTTCTATGGGGTTGAGATCTGGAGACTGGCTAGGCCACTCCAGGACCTTGAAATGCTTCTTACGAAGCCACTCTTTCGTTTCCCGGGTGGTGTGTTTGGGATCATTGTCATGCTGAAAGACCCAGCCACGTTTCATCTTCAATGCCCTTGCTGATGGAAGGAGGTTTGCACTCAAAATCTCACGATACATGGACCCATTCATTCTTTCATGTACACGGATCAGTCGTCCTGTTCCCTTTGCAGAGAAACAGCCCCAACGCATGAGGTTGCCACCCCCATGCTTCACAGTAGGTATGGTTTTCTCTCTCCTCCAAACACGACAAGTTGTGTTTCTACCAAACAGTTCTACTTTGGTTTCATCTGACCATATGACATTCTCCCAATCCGCTTCTGGATCATCCAAATACTCTCTAGCATACTTCAGATGGGCCTGGACATGTACTGGCTTGAGCAGGGGGACACGTCTGGCACTGCAGGATCTGAGTCCCTGGCGGCATAGTGTGTTACTGATGGTAGCCTTTGTTACGTTGGTCACAGCTCTCTGCAGGTCATTCACTAGGTCCCCCGTGTGGTTCTGGGATGTTTGCTCACCGTTCTTGTGATCATTTTGACCCCACGGGGTGAGATCTTGCGTAGAGCCCCAGATCGAGGGAGATTATCAGGGGTCTTGTATGTCTTCCATTTTCTAATTATTGCTCCCACAGTTGATTTCTTCACACCAAGCTGCTTGCCTATTGCAGATTCAGTCTTCCCAGCCTGGTGCAGGTCTACAATTTTGTTTCTGGTGTCCTTCGACAGCTCTTTGGTCTTCACCATAGTGGAGTTTGGAGTGTGACTGTTTGAGGTTGTGGACAGGTGTCTTTTATACTGATAACAAGTTCAAACAGGTGCCATTAATACAGGTAATGAGTGGAGGACAGAGTAGCCCCTTAAAGAAGAAGATACAGGTCTGTGAGAGCCATAAATCTTGCTTGTTTGTAGGTGACCAAATACTTATTTTCCACCATAATTTGCAAATAAATTCTTTCAAAATCAGACAATGTGATTGTCTGGATTTGTTTCCACATTTTGTCTCTCATAGTTGAGGTATACCTATGATGAAAATTACAGGCCTCTCTCATCTTCTTAAGTGGGAGAACTTGCACAATTGGTTGCTGACTAAATACTTTTTTCCCTCACTGTATATACAGTATATATATATATATATATATATATATATATATATATATATATATATATATATATATATATAGGAAACATGCAAATAAATAAGCTAAAGGGATATGAAAACCAAACATTTACTTCTGAGATTCAGACAGTTTATACCATGTTAAAATGTACTTCTATTATCAAATTTACTTTGTTCCCAAGATATTCTGTGTTGCAGAGAAACCTAGGTAGGCATCTGGAGCACTTCATGGCAGGAAATAGTGTAGCCATCTATTGCAAATGAATAACATTCTTGCAAAACTGCTGCCATATAGCGCTCATCACCCCGAAACGTCACATTAAAGTGTTATACTGCAAAGACCAGTGAGTATCTAGAGGATACTATTGGATGTATATATACACACATACACGCACACAAACACATACACAAAAAATATGTCATGGTAAAGCACTCACAAGAACAATCTTTAAGATTTTCAGTGCCCAGGGTGGTCTTTAATATTCCAGTATAATCCAAAAGTAGAAAGGAACTCACCAGGTCTTAACATTATAACATTTCTTTATTCGTTTGTAAGGTTTCAGAGTTGCCCCCATCTTCAGACAACATAATAAAATACAAAAGTACTCGCCCACCTATGTATAATAAAGTGTGTCAATAAAATATAAAATATACCATACAGACCATGGAATTTTATAATAACATCCAGTCAAAGAGGCCTATGATTAGATCATAAAGGCAGTCTTTTATTGAAAATAATACACAGAAGAATTCCCCAAAGAGAAGAAAAAGAAGACAACCAGAGCTTAACTCTTTATATGTTATGTGTGCACAGATCCCACACTTGATCTACTTACGTGATTTTGATGCTTTGTTCAGGTTGGATCTGTTTTTTACAGAGTAAAGGAATTTAGTATACGATAATTTGCAATATATTGTAGCTATCACCAGATACTAGTATATCTCAGCATATATATAGTATCTGCGTATAGCTTTAATCTATTAACACATGCATAGTAGAATAAGAGTGGTGATTCAGCACAGATCCTAAACGCCACTATATGTTAATGGTAGATAACAATTGTTACAAATATCATTTAAGAGAAATACTCACTTGCTGAATTGATCTCTCTGTTCTGAGAATTAATACTGAATACTGGAAGTCCTGTTCAGAACAAGTAACATACTATTGATAAGACATGCGGTTTTGACATTAAGACTGTTAGAAACTCTTTCAACTTAGTAGTAAGACGGGACTTACGTTTCCTTTCTGTGTTGTAGATCTGAGACGGGATCGTTAGTGACAGTGCAACAATCGGAGGAAGTGGATAAGGTAGGCTGAGAGGTTCCGGTTTTAGTTGCGGTAACTCAGGTATACCAAGACTGGTAATGAAGAGGTAGTTTACCAGGGGCGGTGGTTCAGGATGGAGGTGTGGCTCCCAGAAGCTGGTTGTGTTGAGAGGTAGAACGGCATAATCCAATGTGATCTGCAAACACCTGTAGTTGTGCTGAACACAGCAGGTAATTCAGTACGTTAACAGAAATGAGCGATGCTGAATATCCAGAAAGTAGTGTGAAACTTGGAAGTCGAGTGCACCAAATCTCTAATTTAACAAGAACTTAGGAGCAAGTGTTACTCTAAATGGTGTAACACTAACATTACCAAGAAATTAGGTAATACAGAAGGCGTGATTTATAGCAAAAAAGGTGGAATAAGACCATGCCCCTAGTTAAAGGGATAGTAGCATGACAGTGATAGAGAGTTAAACCAGCATACAAATTTCACATTTATTAAAACAGAATCAGACAATTGGTCACTAAGGGTATGCATCAACCTTCATCTTACACTTTAGAGCGTGCCAGTCCTTACAAGTAGAAATATTTCACACAGTGAATACAAAGCCAGTGCTGTTAAATACATTCACCCCTCCCTGTAATCTGTCTTTTCCAAATACTCTGGTATACGTTTCGCTATTTAATTATAGCTTTTCAAGAATTCTTTTGTTCCATTTTGTGCCTTATAAAGTCTTTAATCTGGGTTGATTGGTGGATACTTGATTCAAAATGATTGGTCAAGTACTATTGCTCAAAGTGTAATATAAAAACAAAATTAAAAACATCAAATACATCAAACTTTTATTAACTATACAGCCAAATCTTATATATTGCATTTAACACAAAATACTATAAAAATAAACAAATAATATATAAAAAAAACATATTGCAGGATTCAAACTCATGTCAGTTAGGTTGAAAACAATACCACTAATCTGTTTGTCTTCTATGCAAATCAGTACATTTAAGTGATGGTTTAAAAACATATTATGAAACCTATATCTACCAATTTTTATAGGTTTGCTATATCTCTGCTAATGCTTCAGATTCTGTATAAATTCAACCTAAATCACTTTTAATTACTATTATTATTATTATACTTTATTCTGCAGTGCTTTCTATGGGTACAATTCATTTAAATAAAACAATGATGTAAAACTTGTAATAGACAAGACAAAATTTGACAAACAAATACAGGAGAAATTGAGGACCCTATTCCCGTGGGTAATTACAATCTAGAAGGGTAGGAGGTTGAGAAACTGGAGATGAGGACTGTAAGAGTGAGAAAGATGTTAATACAGAGTTAGATGAGGGAAATGTTAGGTAAGTGCAATTAATTTATTACTGAGTTGGGTGGTAGGCTTCTCTGAACAAAAAAATCTTCATGAATTATTTAAAAGATGAAAGATTAGGGCAAAGCCTGATAGCACGAGGGAGAGTGTTCCAGAGGGTAGGTGCTGCACAACAGAGGTCCTGCAGTCTAGCATGGGAAGAGGTGATAGTCAAAGATGCGAGGAGCAGGTTATTGTTGGATCTTAGTGGGTGGACTGGAGTATACTTAATGATTGGAGAGGATAGGTAGTGAGTAGCGGCGTTGGTGACAGCTTTGTATGTAATTGTGAGAATTTTGAATTTAGTTCTGCTGTGAATGGGGAGCCAATGAACGGACTCGCAGAGAGGTGCAGCAGATACAGAGCAACGAGAAAGGTGGATTAGCCTGGCAGAGGCGATTAGGATGGCTTGAAGGCGGGAGAGGCAGGAAAGAGGAAGGCTATTGCAGTAGTCAAGTCGGGAAATAACAAGAGAGTGGATTATTTGCTTTGGGGTGTAAGCACTCAGAAAAGGACGAATCTTGGAAATATTGTGTAAGTGGTTGCAGCAGGATAAAGAAAGTGATTGGATTTGGGGGATCAAGGATAGAATTGAGTTAAGAGTAACTCAGAGGCAGCAGACTTGGGGCGAAGGGGAGATGGTGATGCTGTCGACAGGGATAGAAAAGTCAGAAGTTGGCATAGAGCTTGAAGGGGGGGGGATTACAAGGAGCTCAGTCTTGGACATGTTAATCTTTAGGTGATGAGAGGCCATCCAGGAAGAAATACTAGATAAGCAGTCACCAACATGAGAAGGGACAGAGGGAGAGAGAGCAGGAGTGGAGAGGTAGATCTGGGTGTCATCAGCATAGAGGTGATATTTGAAGCCATAACTGTTGATAATGTTACCCAGTGAAGAAGTATAAATGGAGAAGAGTAGAGGACCCGGAACAGATCCTTGATGTACTCCAACAGGCAGAGGCATTGGGGAGGAGGAGTCAACAGCAAATGACCTGTGAGAAAGATAAGATTGAATCCAAGAAAGAGCAGTGTCACAGAGGCCAAAAGAGCTAAGGGCCTGTATGAGGAGGGGGTGGTCGAAGGCAGCTGAGAGGTCAAGTAAGATACTTATAGAGTAGAGGCTATTACTTTTAGCAGAAAGAAAAGTGTTAGTAACCTTGGTAAGGGCAGTCTCAGTTCAGTGTGTGGGCCGGAATCCAGATTGCAGGGGGTCAAGCAAAAAGTTGGTGGACAGGAAGTGGGTTAGGCAGTTTTTTTCAAGGAATTTTGATGTTAGTGGAAGCAGTGATATGGGGTGGTAGCTTTCAGGAGAATTAGGGTCAAGGGAGAGTATGGAAGTGACCTTTGCGTGTTTGAAAAAAAGGGAATGAACCGGTACAGAGATATAGGTTGAATATGTGAGTAAGAGCAGGAGTGAGGGTTGAAAACAGGGAGGGTATTAGAGTGGGCAGGTAGTGAGGCGTGAGGAAGATAGTAACAAAGAAACTTCAATCTCAGTGACTGGATGGAAGATGCAGAGGGTAGCAGAGGGAGTAACTGGGCCTGTTGTTGGAAGATTCCAGGTTGGTGTTGGGATGTTGATTCAGATAGTACGTGTTTTGTTTAAAAAGTAGTCTGCCATGTCTTAAGCACTAAATACAGACGGGGGGGGTGGAGCAGATGGGTAGAGGAGAGAGTTAAAGGTGAAAAAGATTTGTTTAGGGTTTGAGGAAAGAGTAGATATGAGAGAAGAGAAGTAGGTTTGCTTGGCTAAGTGAAGGGCACAAGTGTATGAATGAAGAATACACCTATAGTGGATGAAATCAGGTTCAGAGTAAGTTTTCCTCCAGGCACGCTCGGCAGTACGGGAGCATTTTTGCAAATAGAGTGTTTGCTCAGAGTGCTAGGGCTGTAACTGACCGCGTGATGTTTTGCACAGTTGGGGAGTGGCAAGTGTGTCTAGTGCAGAGGAGAGAGTTTTGTTATAGTGGGCCATAGCAAGATCAGGGCAGGTTATAGTGTAAGTGTGAGGGAGGAGATCTTGAATGATTTTTTAAAATTAGAGCAGATCCACAGCGTGTAGATTTCTACAGGTGCTGGGTCGGGATGGAGAAGAGGGTTTAGCTGTTGCATTAATATTACAGGTGATCAGGGGATGGTCTGAGATAGGAAAAGGGGTGACAGGTGAAGTCAGATATAGAGCAGAGGTTGGAAAATACGGTGAGTAGGGAATAGGGTGGATTGCCTGAGACAAATAGTAAGCTCACACATTTCGCACATTTGTGGAATCCATTCAAGTCTTTGTTTACAAATACAAAATTCCAAGAACATAGTCGTTGAAGCTGTAGTCTTGTTAAATATTTAGTTTATTAGGCAGAGGATGTGAGTGAAAGAAGTTTTGAGGCAGCAGGGGCAGATGGGTTGTCAATGGGAATGTTGAAGTCCCCAAGAATCAGCGTTGGTATATTTGTAGAGAGAAAGTGAGGAAGCCAGATGGCAAAGTTGTCAAGGAATTGGGAGGTTGGTCCAGGAGGGTGATAGATGACTGCCCCTCTGAGGGATAGTTGGATAATACAGTGGACTTCAAAGGAGGAAAAGGAGAGAGATGGGATTGGAGGTAGGTACTGATAAGTGCAGGAGGGGGAGAGCAGGATCCCAACACCTTCGCCAAGTTTCTCACCTGGCCTCGGGGTATGGCTAAAGTGAAGACCACCATGTGTGAGAGCAGCAATGGAAACCGTGTCAGAAGAAGATAGCCAGATTTTGGTAATTGCTAAAAGGGTGAAAGCATTTGAAATAAACAGGTCAGGAATGGTTGTAAGTTTGTTGCAAACAGAACAAGAGTTCCATAGTGCATAAGAGAAAGGAGTGTGTGCGTATGGGATGCATGGGATGGAAATGAGTTTATGTGTGTTATTCTAGTTATTTTCTCAAAAACTATGTTTTACAACGGAGATATAAAATGTGAAACCACTGATTAGAATCAAACTAATAACTGGAGGCACAAAATTAAAAACTTTACCATTGAGCCAAACAGCTTATGTGAGAACATGTTATATACATTTTCTATGAAATAATATACAATCCTTTATATTTCTAACCAAACATAATCCTATTGCCAAACTAATTTTAAACTAAACCTTATACATAAAATAGGTCTATTCCTTTAAATTAATGGTAGTCTAACTGGTAATAAGTGCTACATACATTATCAAAACTTTATTCTGAAATCATATACATTTATTATACATTCTCTTACATGCATAATCTATATATATTTCATGCAAATGGAAATGTGCCTATTCAGGATTGAAACCTGATCCTCATCCTCATAGCCCTAAGTTAAGGATAATACCATTCAGCTACATAGTAAGCTCACAATTTAACGATAATCAATAGTATTCAAATGTTACCCATTTATTAGTATATCAATAATGAAACGGTGAAGATGTTAACAAGGATTTCTGGATTATGAATACATTCAAAATTATAATTAAATCAAATTAAATTAAAATAAAATAGCCTCTAATATAAAAATATATGTATTATAAAGTCACTAGTTTACATTTAAATTAAAAACCTTATATAGAAAAATATTACTTATAAAAAAAATGATACAATTAAAAATCCTCCTGGAATGATGGACCCCAATAAAAATATCCATTTAATCTCTAATTCGGCTAGTGTATTTATTCTAGCTCCCCTTCTCCAGTACGGAATCACTTAATTCCCATATATTTAATAATGTGGTTTGGATCACAATTGTGTTTGATTTTAAAATGTAGAGATAGGGGATGCTTCTCAAAACCTCTTTTTATATTACAGTCATGTTCACTCAGTTGGGTAACTAAAGCTCTTGTGGTGTGTCCCACATCTGAAGGTGACAAAAACATTCCAGAATGTAGACCACGTAATCAGAGCTGCAGGAAATCAACTGAGTTATGTCAACGGTTTTAATATTAGCACAGGATCTATTTTTTCCCTATAATTCTTGGAATATCATTCTTTTAAAAGGATTTACATCCTACACAATTCAAACATTTGTCGAATCCATTCAAGTCTTTGTTTACAAATACACAATTCCAAGAACATAGTCGTTGAAGCTCTAGTCTTGTTAAGTATATAGTTTATTAGGCAGTGCCATATAATGATAAGAGGTCACAAAAAAAAACGCCTGATCCGTTTCGCGCATCAGAGGCTACATTGATTAGCTAGGCAAAGGTTTTGAAATACATAAGTAACAAATAAGAAACATTGTTCGATCGACCAATAGTAATACTTATAATTCAGTCAACTGAAGATACCATATTGAGGCATATGTTTTTAAAATTAGTTACAACAATGAAATACAAAGGATATGTATCTACAGGAAATAATTAAAAATAAATGATGTATGCTACACTTAGGAACTTCTACTGTTCGCAGGTAAGTATTCTGAAAAATATATATATATAAAGAATGAAAAAAAAAGAATAATTATTAATAAAATCAAAACACTGCGATTCTTGATAATCTAATTAGAAATATATAAATATTCAGTATATCATAATTATATGAAATCAGTCATTCCATTCTTTGTATATCTCATTTTCTTACAAGGTTTAGATTCTTCAAACATGTGTCAAGTAACATAGATGACTGAGATCATATAATGCAATTGCACAAATTGAATGAATTATACAATATTAGAGACTGATTGAAGGGAAGAAGACTGTGACATATGTGTATTGGTATGTATATGGGAGCTAAGGATAGGTGGGTCAATAAAAAAAAGATCTACATCTAGTTGTCTATTTATGCCTTCAGGGTACCTAGTTTGGAGTTTAATAATACAGAATACTTCCTTTCAGGAGGGATGCTAACCTATCACCTGCTCTTGGGCTTTTCTTAATTAATTAAATTCCTAGAAATGAAAAATGCATTATGCCTGGTGTAGGATGCTCACCAATCGTATCTTTCAGAGAAAAAGTAGTGATCCCTATATATTGTTTGGAGCAAAATTTGCAATTTATTAAGTATATCACATATTGGGAGGTGCAGACTATCCTCTGTCTAATGTGAAAAGTGTCACCAGTTATTGCAGAAGTAAATGTGCTTCTTGGTGTATTCACAACCTTTGCATGGTACATGCCCACATTTAAATAAACCATGAGTTGAATTTAACCAGTTCCTTGTGGTTGGTGTGTGACCTGCAAAATTCTTTCTAAAAGTGTCACCTATTGAGGGTGTTTGTCTTGCTACAAACTTAACACCCCTAGAAACTATCACCTAGATTATGAGTTTTGCGCTAAACAGGGTGCGAAACGAATGCAACAAAGTTGCGTTTTTTCACCCTTCATAGCGCTGCCATTACGAGTTACTGAAAAGCCTCCTTGTGCGTGCGATATAGTGGTGTTAAGCTCCATACTGCACAAAAGCCAAAGACTGCTTTGACGTGCTTGTGCACTCTTTCCCCAATAGACTACAAGGGGGAGAGAGTGTTAGAAAAAAACCCCACCTGAAGCGCGGAATGAAACATTTCCATAACGCAACCCCATTGATGTCTATGGGGAGAAAACACCCTAACATAAACCCCAAGTCTAAACACCCCTAATCTGCTGCCCTCGACATTGCTGCCACCTAAATAAAGTTATTAACCCCTAATCTGCCACTCCCAACATCGCCAAAACTAATAAAAGTTATTAACCCCTATTGCGCTGCTCCCCGACATCGCAGCCACTATAATAAAGTTATTAACCCCTAAACCTCTGGCCTCCCACATCTCCGCCACTAAATAAACATATTAACAATGAAAAACCCTGGCCCCCCACACTGCAAAACACTAAATTAAACTATTAACCCCTAAACCTAACACCCCCCTAACTTTAAATTAAAATATAACTCTATTTAAATAAAAACTTACCTGTGAAATAAATATAACGCGAACATTAAACTATAAATTAACCTAACCTTACTATTCTAATAAAATAAAAAATACTACCAAAATTACAAATTTAAAAAAACCTAACACTACGGAAAAAATAAAAAATCTAAATTACAACTGAAAAAAAAACAAATCCTACAAAAATTTTAAATTCTAAGTTTATCAAAAAATAATTAACACTAAAATCACGAAAAATAAAAAACACTAAAAAAAATAAACGAAATGATCAAAAATAAATACACCTAATCTAATAGCCCTATAAAAGTAAAAAATCCCCCCCCCCCAAATAAAAACACACCCTAGCCTACAATAAACTACCACTAGCCCTTAAAAGGGCTTTTTGTAGGGCATTGCCCTAAAGAAATCAGCTCTTTCACCTGTAAAAAAGTCCCCCAACAGTAAAACCCACCACCCAACTAACCCCCAAAATAAAAAAACCTAGCTCTAAAAAAACCTAAGCTACCCATTGTCCCTAAAGGGGCATTTGTTTGGGCATCGCCCTTAAAAGGGCATTTAGCTCTTTTGCATTGCCCATAAAAGGGTATTTAGCTCTTTTCAAAGTCCAAAGCCCTAATCTAAAAAAAAACACCTAGATTTTTTTTTTTTTAAAAAAAACCTAACTCAAGAAGATCTACTCACGGTTTCTGAAGTCTGAACATCCATCTCCATCCAGGCAGTGAGGTGTTCCTCCAGACGACGAGGTCTTCACTGAAGTTGAATGCAAGGTAGCCGATTCAAAATGGCGTACCTTACATTCCTATTGGCTGATTTTATTCTTCAAATTCAAATCAGCCAATAGGATTTCAGTAGGTCTCATCCTATTGGCTGTTTTGAACAGCTAATAGGATTTCAGAAGCTTTTTTTAAACATTTTTTTTTTTTTAAGACTAGGGGGCCTAGTTATCAAGCCATCAACCTCAAATACGCTGGAATTCCGCAGCGTATTTGTGGCGAGGCTGATTCGCCTTAGTTATCAAAGGCTAGAGACCGGCAAAAGTAGAACTTTGTGACGTAAACTTCGATCCGTCGGACTCAGTCCGACACAGATCGATTCTTACGTCACTCCAGATGTTCCGCACACAAGTGCGGCACAATCTGACTACTTTTGCTAGTTATCAAAAAACTAGCAGGTACGCTTGGCACTTTTACGGCCCAGCGTACCTGGTTTTCAAACCGCCACCCTGGAGGCGGTGGATCCCATAGGAATCAATGGGAGTCTGACCATAGCGAAAGTACAAGTTCGCTGCTGCCAGACATCCCATTCATTCCTATGGGAACTGTCTACACCTAACACCCTAACATGTACCCCGAGTCTAAACACCTCTAATCTGTCCCCCCCTACACCGCCGCAACTAAATAAAATGATTAACCCCTAAACCGCCGCTCACGGAGCCCACCGCAAGCTACTCTATACATATTAACCCCTAAACCGCCGCTCCCGGAGCCCACCGAAACTATAATAAATGTATTAACCCTTAACCGCCGCTCCCGGAGCCCACCACCACCTACATTATACCTAGTAACCCCTATCCTGCCCCCCCTATACCGCCGCCCTCTATAATAAAGTTATTAACCCCTATCCTGCCGATCCCGCACCTCGCCGCAAATAAATAAATAGTTTAACCCCTAAACCGCCGCTCCTTGACCCTGCCGCAACCTATATTAAATTTATTAACCCCTAATCTGCCCCCCCTACACCGTCGCCACCTATAATACATTTATTAACCCCTATCCTGCCCCCCACTACACCGCCGCCACTGTAATAAAATTATTAACCCCTAAACTTAAGTCTAACACTAACCCTAACACCACCCTAACTTAAATATGAATTAATTAAATCTAAATAATATTTCTATTATGAACTAAATTAATCCTATTTAAAACTAAATACTTACCTTTAAAATAAACCCTAATATAGCTGCAATATAAATAATAATTATATTGTAGCTATCTTAGGATTTATTTTTATTTTACAGGTAACTTTCAATTTATTTTAACTAGGTACAATAGCTATTAAATAGTTATTAACTATTTAATAGCTTACCTAGCTAAAATAAAGAGAAATGTACCTGTAAACTAAAAACTAACTTAAGTTACAATTACACCTAACACTACACTATACTTTAATAAATTATTCCTATTTAAAACTAAATACTTACCTGAAAAATAAACCCTAAGATAGCTACAATATAATTAATAATTACATTGTAGCTATCTTAGGATTTATATTTATTTTACAGGTAACTTTGTATTTATTTTAGCTAGTTAGAATAGTTATTAAATAGTTATTAACTATTTAATAACTACCTAGCTAAAAGAAATACAAAATTACCTGTAAAATAAATCCTAACCTAAGTTACAATTAAACCTAACACTACACTATCATTAAATAAATTAAATACATTAACTACAAATAACTACAATTAAATTCAATTAAATAAACTAACTAAAGTACAAAAAATAAAAAAAGCTAAGTTACAAAAAAATAGAAAAAATAAGTTACAAACATTTTAAAAATATTACAATTTTAAGCTAATTACACCTAATCTAAGCCCCCTAATAAAATAACAAACCCCCCCAAAATAAAAAAATGCCCTACCCTATTCTACATTTAAAAAGTTCAAAGCTCTTTTACCTTACCAGCCCTTAAAAGGGCCTTTTGTGGGGGCATGCCCCAAAGAATTAAGCTCTTTTGCCTGTAAAAGAAAAATACAACCCCCCCCAACATTAAAACTCACCACCCACATACCCCTAATCTAACCCAAACCCCCCTTAAAATAACCTAACACTAACCCCCTGAAGATCATCCTACCTTGAGTCGTCTTCACTCAACCGAGCAGCGATGGAACCGAAGAGGACATCCGGAGCGGCAGAAGTGATCATCCAAGGGGCGCTGAAGAAATCTTCCATCCGATGAAGTGATCCTCCAAGCGGCGCTGAAGAAATCTTCCATCCGGGCGAGGTCATCTTCCAAGAGGCGCTGAAGAAGTCTTCTATCCGGGCGAGGTCATCTTCCAAGCCGGGTCTTGAATCTTCATCCCGCCGACGCGGAACATCCTTCTTTCCCGACGGACTACCGATGAATGAAGGCTCCTTTAAGGGACATCATCCAAGATGGCGTCCCTTCAATTCCGATTGGCTGATAGGATTCTATCAGCCAATCGGAATTAAGGTAGGAAAAATCTGATTGGCTGATTGAATCAGCCAATCAGATTCAAGTTCAATCCGATTGGCTGATCCAGTCAGCCAATCAGATTGAGCTCGCATTCTATTGGCTGATCGGAACAGCCAATAGAATGCGAGCTCAATCTGATTGGCTGACTGGATCAGCCAATCGGATTGAACTTGAATCTGATTGGCTGATTCAATCAGCCAATCAGATTTTTCCTACCTTAATTCCGATTGGCTGATAGAATCCTATCAGCCAATCGGAATTGAAGGGACGCCATCTTGGATGACGTCCCTTAAAGGAGCCTTCATTCGTCGGTAGTCCGTCGGGAAAGAAGGATGTTCCGCGTCGGCGGGATGAAGATTCAAGACCCGGCTTGGAAGATGACCTCGTCCGGATAGAAGACTTCTTCAGCGCCTCTTGGAAGATGACCTCGCCTGGATGGAAGATTTCTTCAGCGCGCTTGGAGGATCACTTCATCGTATGGAAGATTTCTTCAGCGCCCCTTGGATGATCACTTCTGCCGTTCCGGATGTCCTCTTCGGTTCCATCGTTGCTCGGTTGAGTGAAGACGACTCAAGGTAGGATGATCTTCAGGGGATTAGTGTTAGGTTATTTTAAGGGGGGTTTGGGTTAGATTAGGGGTATGTGGGTGGTGGGTTTTAATGTTGGGGGGGTTGTATTTTTCTTTTACAGGCAAAAGAGCTGAATTCTTTGGGGCATGCCCCCACAAAAGGCCCTTTTAAGGGCTGGTAAGGTAAAAGAGCTTTGAACTTTTTAAATGTAGAATAGGGTAGGGCATTTTTTTATTTTGGGGGGGTTTGTTATTTTATTAGGGGGCTTAGATTAGGTGTAAGTAGCTTAAAATTGTTGTGATATTTTTTTAAATGTTTGTAACTTATTTTTTTTATTTTTTGTAACTTAGCTTTTTTTATTTTTTTTACTTTAGTTAGTTTATGTAATTGTATTTAATTGTAGTTATTTGTAGTTAATTTATTTAATTAATGTAATGATAGTGTAGTGTTAGGTTTAATTGTAACTTAGGTTAGGATTTATTTTACAGGTAATTTTGTATTTCTTTTAGCTAGGTAGTTATTAAATAGTTAATAACTATTTAATAACTATTCTAACTAGCTAAAATAAATACAAAGTTACCTGTAAAATAAATATAAATCCTAAGATAGCTACAATGTAATTATTAATTACATTGTAGCTATCTTAGGGTTTATTTTACAGGTAAGTATTTAGTTTTAAATAGGAATAATTTATTAAAGTATAGTGTAGTGTTAGGTGTAATTGTAACTTAGGTTAGTTTTTAGTTTACAGGTACATTTCTCTTTATTTTAGCTAGGTAAGCTATTAAATAGTTAATAACTATGTAATAGCTATTGTACCTAGTTAAAATAAATTGAAAGATACCTGTAAAATAAAAATAAATCCTAAGATAGCTACAATATAATTATTATTTATATTGTAGCTATATTAGGGTTTATTTTATAGGTAAGTATTTAGTTTTAAATAGGATTAACTTAGTTAATAATAGAAATATTATTTAGATTTATTTAATTAATATTTAAGCTAGGGGGGTGTTAGGGTTAGTGTTTAGGGGTTAATAATTTTATTACAGTGGCGGCGGTGTGTTGGGGGGGCAGGATAGGGGTTAATACATTTATTATAGGTGGCGACGGTGTAGGGGGGGCAGGATAGGGGTTAATAAATTTAATATAGGTTGCGGCGGGTTCAGGGAGCGGCGGTTTAGGGGTTAAACTATTTATTTATTTGCGGCGAGGTGCGGGATCAGCAGGATAGAGGTTAATAACTTTATTATAGAGGGCGACGGTATTGGGGGGGCAGGATAGGGGTTACTAGGTATAATGTAGGTGGCAGCGGTGTCCGGGAGCGGCGGTTTAGGGGTTAATACATTTATAATACTTGCGGTGGGGTCTAGGAGCGGCGGTTTAGGGGTTAGTAACTTTATTTAGTTGCGGGGGGCTCCGGGGGCGCCGGTATAGGGGGTAAAACAGTGTAGTTTAGTGTGAGTGCTTAGTGACAGGCTAGCAAGAAAGCTGTCAAACAGCCGAAGAGCAGCCAAATCGGATGAGTGATAACTCTCACAGTCCGCTGCTCATCGCCCCGCGGCTTTTTGACAGCTTTACTTGATAACTTAGGCAAATTTTTTCAGGTCCGCGGCGGCGATGTGAGGCGAGCTTAGGCGGGCGTATTGGGCCGGCGAAGGCAGGAAAGTTGACACGTTGATAACTACCCCCCTAGGGCTTTGGGCTTTGAAAAAGAGCTATGCAAAAGAGCTAAATGCCATTTTAAGGTCAATGCCCAAGCGAATGCCCCTTTAGGGGCAATGGGTAGCTTAGGTTTTTTTTTAGAGTTAGGTTTTTTATTTTGGCGGGTTGGTTAGGTGGTGGGTTTTACTGTTGGGGGGACTTTGTATTTTTTTACAGTTAAAATAGCTGATTTCTTTAGGGCAGTGCCCTAGAAAAGGCCCTTTTAAGGGCTATTGGTAGTTTATTGTAGGCTAGGGGGTGTTTTTAATTTGGGGGGGCATTTTTATTGTAATTGTTTTTATTTTTGATAATTTCGTTTATTTTTTGTAATCTTAGTGTTTTTTATTTTTCGTGATTTTAGTGTTAATTATTTTTGGCAAACCAAGGCCTAGATTTAGAGTTCGGCGGTAAAAGGGCTGTTAACGCTCCACGGGTTTTTTTCTGGCCACACCATAAATTTAACTCTGGTATCGAGAGTTCAAACAAATGCTGCGTTAGGCTCCAAAAAAGGAGCGTAGAGCATTTTTACTGCAAATGCAACTCTCGATACCAGAGCTGCTTACGGACGCGGCCGGCATCAAAAACGTGCTCGTGCACGATTCTCCCATAGGAAACAATGGGGCTGTTTGAGCTGAAAAAAAACCTAACACCTGCAAAAAAGCAGCGTTCAGCTCCTAACGCAGCCCCATTGTTTCCTATGGGGAAACACTTCCTACGTCTGCACCTAACACTCTAACATGTACCCCGAGTCTAAACACCCCTAGCCTTACACTTATTAACCCCTAATCTGCCGCCCACGCTATCGCTGACCCCTGCATTACACTTTTAACCCCTAATCTGCCGCTCCGTAAAACGCCGCCACCTACGTTATCCCTATGTACCCCTAATCTGCTGCCCTAACATCGCCGACCCCTATGTTATATTTATTAACCCCTAATCTGCCCCCCACAACGTCGCCGACACCTACCTACACTTATTAACCCCTAATCTGCCGAGCGGACCTGAGCGCTACTATAATAAAGTTATTAACCCCTAATCCGCCTCACTAACCCTATCATAAATAGTATTAACCCCTAATCTGCCCTCCCTAACATCGCCGACACCTACCTTCAATTATTAACCCCTAAACTTCCGATCGGAGCTCACCGCTATTCTAATAAATGGATTAACCCCTAAAGCTAAGTCTAACCCTAACACTAACACCCCCCTAAGTTAAATATAATTTTTATCTAACGAAATAAATTAACTCTTATTAAATAACTTATTCCTATTTAAAGCTAAATACTTACCTGTAAAATAAATCCTAATATAGCTACAATATAAATTATAATTATATTATAGCTATTTTAGGATTAATATTTATTTTACAGGCAACTTTGTAATTATTTTAACCAGGTACAATAGCTATTAAATAGTTAAGAACTATTTAATAGTTACCTAGTTAAAATAATAACAAATTTACCTGTAAAATAAATCCTAACCTAAGTTATAATTAAACCTAACACTACCCTATCAATAAAATAATTAAATAAACTACCTACAATTACCTACAATTAACCTAACACTACACTATCAATAAATAAATTAAACACAATTGCTACAAATAAATACAATTAAATAAACTAGCTAAAGTACAAAAAATAAAAAAGAACTAAGTTACAGAAAATAAAAAAATATTTACAAACATAAGAAAAATATTACAACAATTTTAAACTAATTACACCTACTCTAAGCCCCCTAATAAAATAACAAAGCCCCCCAAAATAAAAAATTCCCTACCCTATTCTAAATTAAAAAAGTTACAAGCTCTTTTACCTTACCAGCCCTGAACAGGGCCCTTTGCGGGGCATGCCCCAAGAATTTCAGCTCTTTTGCCTGTAAAAGAATAAATACAATACCCCCCCCCCCCAACATTACAACCCACCACCCACATACCCCTAATCTAACCCAAACCCCCCTTAAATAAACCTAACACTAAGCCCCTGAAGATCTTCCTACCTTGTCTTCACATCCAGGTATCACCGATCCGTCCTGGCTCCAAGATCTTCATCCAACCCAAGCGGGGGTTGGCGATCCATAATCCGGTGCTCCAAAGTCTTCCTCCTATCCGGCAAGAAGAGGACATCCGGACCGGCAAACATCTTCTCCAAGCGGCATCTTCGATCTTCTTCCATCCGGTGCGGAGCGGGTCCATCTTGAAGCAGGCGACGCGGATCCATCCTCTTCTTCCGATGTCTCCCGACTAATGACGGTTCCTTTAAGGGACGTCATCCAAGATGGCGTCCCTCGAATTCCGATTGGCTGATAGGATTCTATCAGCCAATCGGAATTAAGGTAGGAATTTTCTGATTGGCTGATGGAATCAGCCAATCAGAATCAAGTTCAATCCGATTGGCCGATCCCATCAGCCAATCAGATTGAGCTCGCATTCTATTGGCTGATCGGAACAGCCAATAGAATGCGAGCTCAATCTGATTGGCTGATTGGATCAGCCAATCGGATTGAACTTGATTCTGATTGGCTGATTCCATCAGCCAATCAGAAAATTCCTACCTTAATTCAGATTGGCTGATAGAATCCTATCAGCCAATCGGAATTCGAGGGACGCCATCTTGGATGACGTCCCTTAAAGGAACCGTCATTAGTCGGGAGACATCGGAAGAAGAGGATGGATCCGCGTCGCCTGCTTCAAGATGGACCCGCTCCGCACCGGATGGAAGAAGATCGAAGATGCCGCTTGGAGAAGATGTTTGCCGGTCCGGATGTCCTCTTCTTGCCGGATAGGAGGAAGACTTTGGAGCACCGGATTATGGATCGCCAACCCCCGCTTGGGTTGGATGAAGATCTTGGAGCCAGGACGGATCGGTGATACCTGGATGGTGAAGACAAGGTAGGAAGATCTTCAGGGGCTTAGTGTTAGGTTTATTTAAGGGGGGTTTGGGTTAGATTAGGGGTATGTGGGTGGTGGGTTGTAATGTTGGGGGGGGGGTATTGTATTTATTCTTTTACAGGCAAAAGAGCTGAAATTCTTGGGGCATGCCCCGCAAAGGGCCCTGTTCAGGGCTGGTAAGGTAAAAGAGCTTGTAACTTTTTTAATTTAGAATAGGGTAGGGAATTTTTTATTTTGGGGGGCTTTGTTATTTTATTAGGGGGCTTAGAGTAGGTGTAATTAGTTTAAAATTGTTGTAATATTTTTCTTATGTTTGTAAATATTTTTTTATTTTCTGTAACTTAGTTCTTTTTTATTTTTTGTACTTTAGCTAGTTTATTTAATTGTATTTATTTGTAGCAATTGTGTTTAATTTATTTATTGATAGTGTAGTGTTAGGTTAATTGTAGGTAATTGTAGGTAGTTTATTTAATTATTTTATTGATAGGGTAGTGTTAGGTTTAATTATAACTTAGGTTAGGATTTATTTTACAGGTAAATTTGTTATTATTTTAACTAGGTAACTATTAAATAGTTCTTAACTATTTAATAGCTATTGTACCTGGTTAAAATAATTACAAAGTTGCCTGTAAAATAAATATTAATCCTAAAATAGCTATAATATAATTATAATTTATATTGTAGCTATATTAGGATTTATTTTACAGGTAAGTATTTAGCTTTAAATAGGAATAAGTTATTTAATAAGAGTTAATTTATTTCGTTAGATAAAAATTATATTTAACTTAGGGGGGTGTTAGTGTTAGGGTTAGACTTAGCTTTAGGGGTTAATACATTTATTAGAATAGCGGTGAGCGGTGAGTCGGCAGATTAGGGGTTAATAATTGAAGGTAGGTGTCGGCGATGTTAGGGAGGGCAGATTAGGGGTTAATACTATTTATTATAGGGTTAGTGAGGCAGATTAGGGGTTAATAACTTTATTATAGTAGCGCTCAGGTCCGCTCGGCAGATTAGGGGTTAATAAGTGTAGGCAGGTGTCGGCGACGTTGAGGGGGGCAGATTAGGGGTTAATAAATATAATATAGGGGTCGGCGGTGTTAGGGGCAGCAGATTAGGGGTACATAGGGATAACGTAGGTGGCGGCGATTTGCGGTCGGAAGATTAGGGGTTAATTATTGTAAGTAGCTGGCGGCGACGTTGTGGGGGGCAGGTTAGGGGTGAATAAATATAATACAGGGGTCGGCGGGGTTAGGGGCAGCAGATTAGGGGTACATAAATATAACGTAGGTGGCGGTCGGCAGATTAGGGGTTAAAAATTTTAATCGAGTGGCGGCGGTGTGGGGGGACCTCGGTTTAGGGGTACATAGGTAGTTTATGGGTGTTAGTGTACTTTAGGGTACAGTAGTTAAGAGCTTTATAAACCGGCGTTAGCCAGAAAGCTCTTAACTACTGCTATTTTCAGGCGGCTGGAATCTTGTCGTTAGAGCTCTAACGCTCACTGCAGAAACGACTCTAAATACCGGCGTTAGAAAGATCCCATTGAAAAGATAGGCTACGCAAATGGCGTAGGGGGATCTGCGGTATGGAAAAGTCGCGGCTGAAAAGTGAGCGTTAGACCCTTTAATCACTGACTCCAAATACCAGCGGGCGCCCAAAACCAGCGTTAGGAGCCTCTAACGCTGGTTTTGACGGCTACCGCCGAACTCTAAATCTAGGCCTTAGATTTTTTAAATTTTTTGTAGGATTGTTTTTTTTTATTTGTAATTTAGATTTTTATTTTTTTCGGAGTGTTAGGTTCTTTTAAATTTGTAATATAGATATTTTAATTGGTAGTATTTTTTATTTTATTAGAATAGTTATGTTAGGTTAATTTATAGTTTAATGTTAGCTTTATATTTATTTAAATAGAGTTATATTGTAATTTGAATTTAAAGTTAGGGGGGTGTTAGCTTTAGGGGTTAATAGTTTAATTTAGTGTTTTGCATTGTGGGGGCGGCGGTTTAGGGGTTAATAGGTTTATTTAGTGGCAGAGATGTGGGAGACCAGAGGTTTAGGGGTTAATATTTATTACAGTGGCAGCAATGTCGAGGTGTGGGGGAATATGGGTTAATGTTTTTAAATAGTGTTGGTGATGTAAGTGGGCAGCAGATTTGGGGTTAATAACTTTATTGAATAGTTGCAATGTGGGTGGACGGCAGATTAGGGGTTAATAAGTTTAATATAGTTTTTGCGATGCGGGAGGGTGGTGGCTTAGGTGTTAATAGGTAGTTTATGGGTGTTAGTGTACTTTGTAACATAACTACTGCTTTCAGATGGCTGTATGGATCGTGTCAGTACAGACTGTAAAGCAAGCATTTTAGCCTCACCGCACAACCTGTAATACCAGCGCTATGAAAATCCCACACAAAAACTTTATTTTTTTTAATGCAGAATTGACGTTGCGTTACAGGCTAAAATGCTTGTGGTATAGCTATACCAATATGACTCCCAATAGTGCGTTACTGCTTTTACGCTGAAATTGCCATTCACCTAGATTACACAAAACTCGTAATCTAGGTGAATGTTACTTAAGGTGTTGTTACCTTTCAGGATAGTTAAATTCTTTTTGACAATATTGCATACCTGCTCATGTTGTCTACTATATTTTGTGATGAATAGTATATTATTATTCATTCTCAATTTCTCTTTTTTTGTAAATACAGTATATTATCCCTATTCAGTGTTGCTATTTCATTGCTTGAGTTGGTCAAATAGTGTTTATTGTAACCTCTTTAGATAATTTTATACAGGTAGATTACATGTTATGCGTGCTATAGGGTATTTAACCAATGCAACAAAAGTTGTATTATTTCACCCTCTATAGCGCAGTCATTACAAGTTTTTAAACAGCCGACTTGTGCGTGCGATATGGTTGCGTTGAGCTCCATACTGCACAAAATATGTTATTATTAGCAGCCTTTCCTATTTGCATTAGTAGTTGAGTTTCCTCCATGTCTCTAATGTTGGGGGCTTGAAGCATGTTCCTAGTAAAAAAAAATTTGGATTTTTTTCCCCTCTCTTTATTTCAACCCTTTCTTTAACACAATCGGTTGTGCAAGAAAAGTGGTCAGCTTGACACACTCATTTGAGCACATAAGCAGATGAAAATGAATTTTTTTTTTTTATGTGTAGAACATTAGACTTTTAAGTATTTCTATTCAATACATATAAAAGCACACAAACAAATAAAAATTATATAGAATGTTTGAAGGTATTTGACTGGGAAGGACTCAAAAGTATATATATATATGTATACATGTGCATTTGTGTTTATATATGATTATATGTGTATGTTTGTGTACACATACATATTTACACATCTACACATATATACATATGTATACACTTATATAGACATATGTACATACAAACACACACACACACATATACATTGGGGTCCTTTCTAGCCACGTTGCCACGGTTACCATATCCCTTTTAATAATTTTAAAATGTTTTTATTAATATTTATATGAAATGTTTTATTAAAAAGTGTATATATGTGTGTAATACTTTATTTTAATGTGTTTTACATGTGTTTTTTGCAACTTTTTCTTTTAATCCTTAGCGTGGTGTGGTCCAGCAATATCATTAGCATGCCACTTGTAATCTGGCCCAAGGTGTTCTGAAATATTACTGGGCATCAAAGTAGCACAGACTTAACAGACAATTAAATACAGTAAAATTACACAATTAACAACTGCATAATAAAGACAATGCAATCACGCTTACTCTGAATTTCAAATGAGCAGCACATTTTTTTCTGACAAATTTGCAAGCCCCCTGTATCATGTGACAGCCAATCACAGACCAGTATACGTATATACTGATCTTGTTCACATGCTCAGTATTAGCTGGTGCCTCAGAAAGTGTGCATATAAAAAGACTGCAAAATTTGACAGAAATACATTGGAAAGTCTCTTAAAACTGCATGTTCTATCTGAATCATTAAAGTATAATTTTGACTTGTGCAGTGCGATAGATAGAAGTATAAGCAAAAGCACTATCCACTTTCAGCATACATTGCCTTCAGCGCCACCTACAGGCCAGCCCATAGCTTTCCTAACCGCACAGCTCATAGTGTGCGAGAGCCAGCTGTCATGTGACACTCGCACACTAAGAGCTGTGTGTGTGGGAGGAAGAGCATCGTGGGCTTCAATCAGTTGAAGAGCCCGGCCCACCACCACTGCAGGCAGCACTAACAAAGGATTTTTTTTTATTGTTAATTTACAGAATTTATTTATTTTTGGCTGAAATTTTTCGGGTGGGGGGAGGGGGCAGGTGCGCACGCTCAAGCAACTCTCCAGGAAGTTCCGGGACCGGGAGTCTCAATAGTGGCTATCTGACACCCGCAAATTGCTGGAATAGGGGAAGCAACATGTCACCCACAACAATACTATCATATAGCCCTTCTTTCTACCCATGTAGCGGTAGCCCTCCTCCTCTGGGAGTAGCCATAAGGAAGGGGGAGCGAGTGGGGCAGTGAGGACACACACACAGGCCAGGGAGGTAATGGAAGGGGGAGAGGACAGTCTGAACTACCCCAGAAGAGCAGTACTAGACAGAGGCGGAAGACAACAGTACGTTACACAGTATGTCTACCAGTTTTTGTTTTTTTTTTTCTTGCCCCGGCCCTTCACCTTTTCTACCCTGTTAATGTTATTCATTGCACACACGCATAATTTAAGAGATGTAACAGTGATGTTTGCCCCCAATACAAGCCCCTTGCTGTGCCCACTCTAGCTCGTGTGCTCCCTTATGCACCCCTCTGCTTGCAGCTGGTCTAACACAGCTGGTGCCTGGTGACGGATTGACTGCATAGATTAGGAATAATAATGTTGATGCACCCACATTTAGCATTGAGTTGTATTTTCTTTGCTCGTAGGTGTACTGGCCACTCACGAGTCACTACTAGAGTAGGTAATTTTTGCTCACTGAGGTTTGCCCTCAGGGTTTGTTTGTTTTTACTGGCACGAATAACTATGCAGGGCGCGATCAAATATACGGCGCAGGTTTCGGCGCAAGCGTGGCAACCCGCGCCGCCCGTAATTTCACCTCGCACATTGGGGTATTACATATACTGCGCCGTTAGATGCTAAAGTGGCGTAAGTAGGACAAACTTGCGATCTTCTGAAATGTGCGCAAATACACATTTTAGTTGTCGCAAGTAACTTACGACAATATTTTATCCACGGAAAGTGTCAAGAAAGAGTAGTTTTATGCAAATTAGGCTATCACTCGTAAAAATGAACCGCAATTTCATATAAAAATGTGACACGTAATTACGCTATTCAAAATTCATATATAAACCCATATATAAAGAGATGAAGGTAATACAATTTAAAGTAAATAAGCAAGTATATGTCCACAATGTGATAAAGTACCTACAAGCTCAATCCATTTGATTATGTTGTGGCTTCAAACTATTTCAAATATACAAATAAACCTTAAAAAAACAATATCATAGTATACTGTCACTTTAACCTTGAGATGCTGCTTAAATGTATGTGTTTGTTAAGGCTTCCAGGGAGTTATGCTGCTTTTTTAATCAGTGCAAGGGTTGCTGCGCCTGCAATATGTGGCGAGATAAGAATGGAGTAGATTCTCTGAATTCTGCGCGTGTAAGTCCTTAGGCTGTATATTGGATACTAAATTGCCCGTCTGTTCTATGTTAGTCTATGGTTAAAAAAAATACGTCCGAAGGGTGAAATATACGCACGTAACTTGTATGCTACGCCGTATATGTAATATCAAAATCGCGTAAAATCTGGTGTCGCCGGCTTTTGCGGGTGACGCTGCATATGTAATGGAGGCCGCAGAGCTCTTCCACATTCCAAACTATTATTAATCCCTTTCCTGTAGTGCTCTCTATTAACCCCTTCAGTACCAATAACACAAGGCAAAGCATGCAGCTGTTACAGTATAAGGGCAATATGCTAAAGATAATATGCAGTATATTGGGTAACCATATATATATAATATATATATATATATATATATATATATATATAAAAATATATATATAAATATACAGTATATACTGTATATATATATATATATAGATATATATATATATATATATATGTGTGTGTGCGTGTGAAATACTTTAGAAAACTACATTTGACTAATAAGTTGTATATACAACTAATATGATAATATACTAAAAAAATAAAACGCCCATTGTTTTTAAGAATATACTATTGTCTGTGCAGTGTGTATTATACATAAAACTACAGGTGGCCCTCGTTTTACAATGGTTCAATTTACACCGTTTCAGAATAACAACCTTTTTTTCCAGTCATGTGACTGCTATTGAAAAGCATTGAGAAGCAGTGCATTTATTAAAATAGCCAGTAGGTGGAGCTGTCCGCTTGTGTTGCAGCAAAGCCAAGCAAGCTGAAATTAATCAGTTTAACCAGACCTGAGCTATCGAGCAGATTTCAAAGAAACAAGATCTTCCTGTCTATAGAAAAATGCAAGTGAAGTCTGTGTTGTGTGATTATTTTATTAGGTTTATAATGCTGTTTAGCAAATGTTTATTTCATTTAACTTAGTTTAATTATATATTCTGTGTTGTGTGATTATTTTATTAGGTTTATAATGCTCTTTGGCATTTAAAGTCTTCATTTCAAAGCTTTAAAAATAATGTATTAGGTGTTACTTATGACAATTTTGAGAGGGGCCTGGAACCTATCTCCCTCACTTCCCATTGACTTACATTATAAACTGGGTTTCAATTTACAATGGTTTCAATTTACAACCATTCCTTCTGGAATCTAACCCCGGCGTAAACTGAGGGATACCTGTATATGACTTTTTATGGGCTAGTATATTGGATTCATTACTTTTTAAGTGCCCCTAATTATACTTACTTGTGTGTTTGCATTTTATTTTTTAATGATTATTATGTATAATCCATGCTGGAAAAGCACACTTTCACTGCCACAGTGCTTAATTACATGATTTATGTTATCAGTGCTAGCCTGGGCAAGAGCCGTCAGCCTCCCTCTCTGCAGCTTACAAAGTTGAACAGTTTATTTAGTTTATTTAAAACATTTGCTCCTACATGTTATGAGCAAACTTACATATTCTCATAACTTGTAGGAGCAAATGTCAGGTACAGCTTCCTAATCACACACACACACACATATTTATATATACTGGGTACAAGTGTCCTGTCACTGGGGCAGTATAAGGACTTTATAAATATAAATAATAAAATATATATATATATATATATATATATATATATATATATATATATATATATATATATATATTGTCCTTATACTGCCCCAGTGACAGGACTCTTGTATATATATATATATTAACTGCAGGGTGTATGTGGTGCTTTGTCTTTCAATATACACAGGGTAGTTAAGTACATACAACACACAGTAATACACAACACACTGCCCTCATCTTGTACATAAGGATGTGTTAAGGTAACTGGCAGTGTGTGTATATATGTATATATATATAGTATATAGTAATTGCAGGGTGTATGTGGTGCTCTTGTCTTTCAATATACACAGGGTAGTTAAGTACATACAACACACAGTAATACACAACACACTGCCCTCATCTTGTACATAAGGATGTGTTAAGGTAACTGGCAGTGTGTGTGTGTGTATGTATATATATATATATATATGTATATATATACTGTATATATATATATATATATATACGCACACACACAAACACACACACACAATAAAATGGGCGGAGCCATTTGAGGGGCAGGGCTAGTGCTCCCCATGTTCAAAAGTCACCAGCCGCCACTGGGTTAGGATATATGGATGGCAATAAGTGAGTTGGTGAGGTTTATTTTCATGAAATATGCTGTTTTATATTGTCTCTAGTTTTCCTTTCTAAAAATAGAATAAGGGAATCAGCAGGAGGGACAATGGTCCTTACTCCTTATCCCATGAGACAGAAGGCATTTGAAAACTTTGTTTTATGAAATCTGCAGGCAACAGAGGCATTTAGTTATGAGGAAAAAAATGGGAGACTTTTTTTGTGCATTAAGCACAAGTTAAATATGTAGGATAATTTCTGTTTTTAAAAAAGCTTTCTTTCCCCTTTTTTACTTTCTACTATAAAGTGATATTTACATATTCAAGAATGTATTCAGAATGAAATATTGTTAAAAGTACAGTTTGAGCTTAATACTTTGATATACATTTTTCTCAAGTGCTTTGGTTGCCTTGGCAACTTAATAGGACATCAGGAAATTGCTCACATGGACACATTTTTAGCTATGTAAATGTCTCTTTTGCTCACAATATTACATGGAAAAGTTACAGAAGGTTTGCCAAGATCATTTGAAATTTAATATGCCAGGAAATTATTATAAACCCAAGAGACATATTGGGGTTTAGAAAGAGGGATATCTATTAGAATATTAATTTACTGAAAGCAGAATGGTTGAAAGAAATGGAAAGCATTTTATAATAGTATTGTATTAAAAAATGAAAATGTAGTACATTTAGTAAATTTAAAAACTTACATAAGTAACTAGACTAAAGCAGATTATATATTTTGAATGTTACTGAATCAAGAGGCTAAAAATTTTGCAAAACATTTTTTTTAAGACCATCACAATGGCATGAGCCCTGCAGATAATGAAGTGAATGTGTGTTAGGTGTGTGTGGTTACAATCCAATGTTGCATTGTGGTGGGAAGTTCCTAACTCACTGTATTTAAGTGCTGGCAGCCATTTGCTAGTCCTCTTCTTCCTCTGTTGCCTGCTGAAGATTTTCCCTCCCTCCCTTGTTCTTTTGTTTCCTTTAGGTGCCTTTGGTGGCGGCTAGAAAGACTGATGGATCCTTCGGGTTGCTGGTTCTCCTAAGGCCAGAATTTGATTACTTGATCTTGTTCATCTGTAAGTCCTTAGTCCCCAGTTTTTAGAGTGCTGTATGGCTCGCTAGACTGGTGCCCTTAGGGTTTGAAGTATATTTCATGCATTATCTCATGGAGGCGGGAGGTCATAGCCCCTTAATCTTTGAGTGCAGGGTCCATATGGGCTGATGGCTGAGCTAATGGAAGGGGCGATGTCCCTAGGTCGTGACCTAGGGGTGCTCCTCCCCGCAAGTCTACTAGCGTGAAGGCTTCTAGGGCGTCTGTACCTCTTGCAGCTTGGCTCTTCGCTGGGGTTCAACAGGGCATTTTCCAGGGGTCTTGACCTCTCACTAGTTTGGAACTAGTTTTTTATGGACTTCGTTAGCCGCCACCTTCTTGAGGATGACTTTGTGAAAGTCATTAAATGTTTATATAAATTTATTAATAAATGTGACCATGTTTGGTATTTCCCCCAGCTCTGGTGTTTGTGGTTTTTATTATTAGGTAGGTTAAAAGGGGTGGGGGGTATTAGCCTTTAATAAAATAAGTAGTTGGTTAACAAGCAAAGGAATGTTGAAAGGGTTGCCTTTGCGTTTGCCTTTGAGGTTGTGATAGTGTGCCACTGCAGGATTTACTTCAGAAGGACAAAACAGTGTTTTAAGTAAATCAAAAATCCCTTTATTTGTATTTTTTTCTTACCAGGTAACTTATAGCTCTCAGCCACATCCCCTACAGGTTCAGTATCTCTCTCCTGTCTGTGGTAACTTTAGAGCAAAGCTGCTGCCTTAAAGGGACAGTACACTGTAAATTAGTTTTTCCATTAATTTATTTAAATGACTTATTATACCAGCTGCAGAGTATAACATGTATGAGAAATTGCATTTTCTGGTTAATTTGTGTATATGAATTAGCTGGTTTTGTGCTTTTAAACCACAGCCTATTACAATGGGTTGAGCTTGCAGGTAGTATCATATCTCATTATGTTATCACTTTGTATACACATATATGCTTCCTTATCTTATATTTGTTAGTAAACCGAAGCATAATACTTATAGAGAACAATGGAACATTAACATTTTATTACTTAAAGGGACACTAAATGATGCAAAAAACTTATCTTCAATCGCAAGATTATAAAATTATAATAATCTTTGTAATGTGCATTGCATTTCATAGTATTACCGTTCTCAATATATTCTTCTTTGAAAGTTTATTGATTTCCAAACCCACCGCTAGGCTATTCTTTTGCATCCTTCAATCGTCAACGATAACCTGGGTTATCAAAATGTCGGACTTTGGCCGTTATGCGCATGCGCAATCTTATGCACACGTCATCCAGTAGGTCACTCAGCCTCAAACCAGCAGACCCTCTGAATTGAAGTTAGAAAGCTGATGACAGCGATGCATAGAGCAGGTAAGAAGGGAGCGCTGCGAGAATCTCCCTAACAATAACGAGCATTAATTCAATATTTATTGATATATTGGCATAATGATGAATTAAACGCCCAATATTTTTCAATGTATTTTATTATAATATATAGATATCACAATACAAATTTATGCTTTATGTATTTTCTACCGATGTACTAAATCAATAAGAATCGTCAGTTCATTATAGGGTGTCATATTCTTATTGAATGTAGTGGTAGTGTATATATATTTTAAACTATACTCTGACTTAAAAAAAAGCGATCATACTTCAATACTAAAACTTTATGACAGCTTTCACGCTAATAACTTATTATTCATTATTAATACAAATGACAACCGATTACATTGATTAAAGTTTCAAAAGCGCATGCGTTATTCACTTACCAATATATGGGTAAGTGTGCTTTCAAAGTTATAATATGCACACGCATGAGTAAACGGATCGCAATGCACATATGCCTGGTGATGAAATTGTCACTTAATGAAAAATACGAGGAAACGCAATCAGATTGGCAATTTAGTTTGTTAGTGAACGGCCAATAATAGATGGTTGGCTTTAGTTACATCATACTCGAAATATAAAATTATACTTTTATTATTTTCAGAAAGATTGTTAAAGGGACAGTCTACCATAGAATTGTTATTGTTTTAAAAGATAGATAATCCCTGTATTACCCATCCCCCAGTTTTGCACAACCAACAGTTTTTTTAATACACTTTTTACCTCTGTGATTACCTTAAATCTAGGAACCTTCTTCCAGCCCCCTGATCACATGACTGTGACTGTTATTTATTATCTTAAATTTAGCATTTTTTTGTGCTAAATCTTAAATAACCCCCTGTGCCTGAACACAGTGTTATCTATATGGCCCACGTGTACTTTCTGTCTCTTTCTGTTGAAAAGAGATTTAAAAAGCATATGATAAGAGGCAGCCCTCAAAGGCTTAGAAATTAGCATATGAGCCTACCTATGTTTAGTTTAAACTAAGAATACCAAGAGGAAAAAGCAAATTTGATGATAAAAGTAAATTGGAAAGTTGATTAAAATTAAAAGTCCTATCTGAATAATGAAAGTTTAATTTATACTAGACAGTCCCTTTAAGCTGTAAAAATAGGTAAGTTTTGAGCTATAAACTTTTGTGATACGAAATTGATGATTGAATTTTGATTACAATTGAAACGTTTTGGAAGTCTTTAACCACCCTGCATCCCACTGAGAGTGAAATTTCTTCTGCTGGCTGTGTTTACATAGGCTTGTAAATAACATAGACGCCATTATAGAAACTTTCAGTAAAAGTGGGGATACCACAGGCTAAATAAGCTAGTGGGCTTGTCTAGAAACTTAGAAACATAGAATTTACATTAGATAAGAACCAAAAGGCCCATTAAGTCTACCCATATTACATGTTACTATTTTCTTAGGATAGCCATATGCATGTTCTAAGCATTTTTAAAATCATTTACAGTCCCTGTGGGTTTCACCTCTTTTGGAAGATTAGTTCATGAATCCACTACCCTTTCTGTACAAAATTGCCTCCTCACATTTTTCCTGAATCTGCTACTCTCTAGCTTAAAATTGTGACCCCAAGTATTTCTTTCTTTTTTCTTTTTTTTTTGTGGAAAATGCTTTCAGCTTCCACTTTATTAAGTCCCATCATATATTTGAAGGTTTATATCATGTCACCTCTTTCCCTTCTCTCTTCTAAACTATACATATTTAGATAAAAAAATCTTTCTTTGCATGCTTTACATTTTAAACCATGTACCATTTTAGTAGCCCTCCTTTGGACAGATTTTATTTAATTTATATACTGCTGGATATGTGGTCTCCAGAACTGTACACAATGTTCCAGATGAAGCCTTGCTAGCAATCTGTAAAGTGGCATAAGAACCTGACTATTTCTGCTATGAATACCTTCCCAATGCAACCAAGTATTCAACTAGCCTTACTGGCTGCACTGCTGCATTGCCTATCAGATTTGAAATCATCTGAAATAAAAAGTTCCCACATCGGGTTTATCTTTAGTTACAGTAAATAATGTACTATTGAGACTTTAACTGGCTTTTAGGTTTTTGGATCCTTTTTATTGCTCGTGGCAATATTACATTTTAGATCCCATTTATTTGCCCAGTCCTTCAGTTTTTTTAATATCACTGCTCATTTGATCAACTCCTTCTGGAACATTGAGTGGGTAGTTATCAACGTGTCAACTTTCCTGCCTTTGCCGGCCCAATACGCCCGCCTAAGCTCGCCTCACATCGCCGCCGCGGACCTGAAAAAATTCGCCTAAGTTATCAAGTAAAGCTGTCAAAAAGCCGCGGGGCGATGAGCAGCGGACTGTGAGAGTTATCACTCATCCGATCTCGCTGCTCTTCGGCTGTTTGACAGCTTTCTTGCTAGCCTGTCACTAAGCACTCACACTAAACTACACTGTTCTACCCCCTATACCGGCGCCCCCGGAGCCCCCCACAACTAAATAAAGTTACTAACCCCTAAACGGCCGCTCCTAGACCCCGCCGCAAGTCTTATAAATGTATTAACCCCTAAACCACCGCTCCCGGACACCGCTGCCACCACATTATACCTAGTAACCCCTATCCTGCCCCCCCCTATACCGCCGCCCTCTATAATAAAGTTATTAACCCCTATCCTGCTGATCCCGCACCTCGCCGCAAATAAATAAATAGTTTAACCCCTAAACCGCCACTCCCTGAACCCGCCGCAACCTATATTAAATTTATTAACCCTTATCCTGCCCCCCATAAACCGTCGCCACCTATAATACATTTATTAACCCCTATCCTGCCCCCCACTACACCGCCGCCACTGTAATAAAATTATTAACCCCTAAACCTGTCTAACAATAACCCTAACACCCCTCTAACTTAAATATTAATTAAATAAATCTAAATAATATTTCTATTATTAACTAAGTTAATCCTATTTAAAACTAAATACTTACCTATAAAATAAACCCTAATATAGCTACAATATAAATAATAATTATATTGTAGCTATCTTAGGATTTATTTTTATTTTACAGGTACCTTTCAATTTATTTTAACTAGGTACAATAGCTATTAAATAGTTATTAACTATTTAATAGCTTTCCTAGCTAAAATAAAGAGAAATGTACCTGTAAACTAAAAACTAACCTAAGTTACAATTACACCTAACACTACACTATACTTTAATAAATTATTCCTATTTAAAACTAAATACTTACCTGTAAAATAAACCCTAAGATAGCTACAATATAATTAATAATTACATTGTAGCTATCTTAGGATTTATATTTATTTTACAAGTAACTCTGTATTTATTTTAGCTAGTTAGAATAGTTATTAAATAGTTATTAACTATTTAATAACTACCTAGCTAAAAGAAATACAAAATTACCTGTAAAATAAATCCTAACCTAAGTTACAATTAAACACTACACTATCATTACATTAATTAAATAAATTAACTACAAATAACTACAATTAAATACAATTACATAAACTAACTAAAGTACAAAAAATAAAAAAGCTAAGTTACAAAAAATAAAAAAAATAAGTTACAAACATTTAAAAAATATTACAACAATTTTAAGCTTTGAGCTCGCATTCTATTGGCTGATCGGAACAGCCAATAGAATGCAAGCTCAATCTGATTTGGCTGACTGGATCAGCCAATCGGATTGAACTTGAATCTGATTGGCTGATTCAATCAGCCAATCAGATTTTTCCTACCTTAATTCCGATTGGCTGATAGAATCCTATCAGCCAATCGGAATTGAAGGGACGCCATCTTGGATGACGTCCCTTAAAGGAGCCTTCATTCGTCGGTAGTCTGTCGGGAAAGAAGGATGTTCCGCGTCGGCGGGATGAAGATTCAAGACCCGGCTTAGAAGATGACCTCGCCCGGATGGAAGAGTTCTTCAGCGCCGCTTGGAGGATCACTTCATCGGATGGAAGATTTCTTCAGCACCGCTTGGAGGATCACTTCTGCCGGTCCGGGTCTCCTCTTCAGTTCCATCGGTGGCTTGGCTGAGTGAAGACGACTAAAGGTAGGATGATCTTCAGGGGATTAGTGTTAGGTTATTTTAAGGGGGGTTTGGGTTAGATTAGGGGTATGTGGGTGGTGGGTTTTAATGTTGGGGGGGTTGTATTTTTCTTTTACAGGCAAAAGAGCTGAATTCTTTGGGGCATGCCCCCACAAAAGGCCCTTTTAAGGGCTGGTAAGGTAAAAGAGCTTTGAACTTTTTTAATGTAGAATAGGGTAGGGCATTTTTTATTTTGGGGGGGTTTGTTATTTTATTAGGGGGCTTAGATAAGGTGTAAGTAGCTTAAATTGTTTTAATATTTTTTTAAATGTTTGTAACTTATTTTTTTTTATATTTTGTAACTTAGCTTTTTTATTTTTTGTACTTTAGTTAGTTTATGTAATTGTATTTAATTGTAGTTATTTGTAGTTAATTTATTTAATTAATGTAATGATAGTGTAGTGTTAGGTTTAATTGTAACTTAGGTTAGGATTTATTTTACAGGTAATTTTGTATTTCTTTTAGCTAGGTAGTTATTAAATAGTTAATAACTATTTAATAACTATTCTAACTAGCTAAAATAAATACAAAGTTACCTGTAAAATAAATATAAATCCTAAGATAGCTACAATGTAATTATTAATTATATTGTAGCTATCTTAGGGTTTATTTTACAGGTAAGTATTTAGTTTTAAATAGGAATAATTTATTATAGTATAGTGTAGTGTTAGGTGTAATTGTAACTTAGGTTAGTTTTTAGTTTACAGGTACATTTCTCTTTATTTTAGCTAGGTAAGCTATTAAATAGTTAATAACTATTTAATAGCTATTGTACCTAGTTAAAAAAATTGAAAGGTACCTGTAAAATAAAAATAAATCCTAAGATAGCTACAATATAATTATTATTTATATTGTAGCTATATTAGGGTTTATTTTATAGGTAAGTATTTAGTTTTAAATAGGATTAATTTAGTTCATAATAGAAATATGATTTAGATTTATTTAATTAATATTTAAGTTGGAGGGGTGTTAGGGTTAGTGTTAGACTTAGGTTTAGGGGTTAATAATTTTATTACAGTGGCGGCGGTGTAGTGGGGGGCAGGATAGGGGTTAATAAATGTATTATAGGTGGCGACGGTGTAGGGGGGGCAGATTAGGGGTTAATAAATTTAATATAGGTTGCGGCAGGGTCAGGGAGCGGCGGTTTAGGAGTTAAACTATTTATTTATTTGCGGCGAGGTGCGGGATCAGCAGGATAGGGGTTAATAACTTTATTATAGAGGGCGGCGGTATAGGGGGGCGGGATAAGGGGTTACTAGGTATAATGTAGATGGCGGTGGGCTCCGGGAGCAGCGGTTTAGGGGTTAATATGTATAGAGTAGCTTGTGGTGGGCTCCGTGAGCAGCGGTTTAGGGGGTAATAACTTTATTTAGTTGCGGCGGTGTAGGGGTGACAGATTAGTGGTGTTTAGACTCGGGGTACATGTTAGGGTGTTAGGTGTAGACAGCTCCCATAGGAATGAATGGGATGTCTGGCAGCAGCGAACTTGTACTTTCGCTATGGTCAGACTCCCATTGATTCCTATGGGATCTGCCGCCTCCAGGGTGGCGGTTTGAAAACCAGGTACGCTGGGCCGTAAAAGTGCCGAGCGTACCTGCTAGTTTTTTGATAACTAGCAAAAGTAGTCAGATTGTGCCGAACATCTGGAGTGAAGTAAGAATCGATCTGTGTCGGACTGAGTCCAGCGGATCGAAGTTTACGTCACAAAATTCTACTTTTGCCGGTCTGTAGCCTTTGATAACTAAGGCGAATCAGCCTCGCCACAAATACGCTGCGGAATTCCAGCGTATTTGAGGTTGACGGCTTGATAACTACCCCCCATGGACTCTATTACAATTTTTTGTATTATCAGCAAATAAGCACACCTTCCCCTGGAGCCCACTTTCAATATCACTTATGAACATGTTAAACAAAAGAGGCCCAGGAACTGACCCATCGGGAACACCACTAGTAACTGACCCCTCATTTTAATATACACATTCATTGAAGCCCTCTTAAACATCTTAGGCCTAGATTTAGAGTTTGGCGGTAGCCGTCAAAACCAGCGTTAGAGGCTCCTAACGCTTGTTTTTTACGGACTCCAGTATTTAGAGTTTAGTTACCGACACTCAAAAATCACCCAACGCACAAATCTCTACCGACAGCTCAGACCCAGTAGTTAACATCTACCGACAAAATAAACATCCACGAATCACAAAACAAATATTACACAAACTACACTTACACTCATACAAACACTACACTATATTTATTTTTCAGATTTAATAATTTTTCATCCAAATAGAAAGGATCAAAGTTGCGAGATCTCGGGTGTTAGAAAAAAAACAACACAAATCCATTTTGCCATTGACTTACATTGACACACGGGAAAAGACCCTCATATAGCTACATCTAACTAATAAGATTATCACAAACATACACTCATCGATGCATACAAACAATATACACCACATTACATACACAAACAAGTTATTTATTACAAAATTAACACGATTTAGCTACTTTCTCACACAAGCTCATGACGTCACTCACTTTACGAGGAAAACCAGTCTTTGAAAAAAAAAACACCAAAATTTGGAGCCTCCATTGACTTCTATGGGGAAGACGTGCTCGTGCACGCGACAGACAGATTTCCCTAACGCACGCAAATAGCGTAGACAAAAAAACTCCAAATACCAGCGCTAGAAATAGGAAAAAAATACATGCTTTTCTGCGTTACACCCAGCTATGACAAATAGATCAAGAAATGACTATTTCCCTACGGTGGACTTATGGATTTTACTTATTGAATATTCACAACAGCATTAAATTGTTTCATACTTTTACATTACATCAACTACAAATCAACATCACTAGTAACAAACATTTTTACAAATAAAATCACATTTAAACGGACACAAAAATAATTACAACATTTCAGGATTCACAAACAGTACACAATGGGAAACACCTCTCATATACCTTTATTATTGCATTTCATTTATTCAACTCATATGCTTGCAGCAACAGCATATCTACATAGGCTTAACACATGATCAGTCATGGATGCACATACATTACTTTTAGCATTCACTCATACATGTGCATTCAAATGATGGGGGAAAAACACATTACATTCTCTCTAGGAATCACAAAACAGAACATATGGATTTTACTGTACTTTTAACATCATGATTCCATCACAAGAAACCATTAGGAATTACGTACAAGAAGAACATCATTACACCAGATTACAGATGTCACTTTATGGGAAGGAACAACAATGCCAGACCGCTATATAGAAGTCAGCATATGTGGGACACAATCACAATATATACGTAGATGTACATAACACGCATCACCCATCACGCAACCACAAAGCACACATTTATATTTTATTCAGCACACAATAACAATGTAGTCAAATACAACAACACAATGAGGATTTCAGAACTACATAGGCAGGTTAATAATATGATGACGTCATTAGAAGATTCAACCATACACATTACAGATTCACGACTGTATCGCCCCTTTCAGAAATTTACCACTCAATACTACAATACAACATATACGTATACAACAGTTTGGAACAGCATTATTAGGGCGATTTGAATGGGACAATTAATAAATATTGTCAGATCGCAAATCACTTATATATATAATACTACAGATGACAGCCGGAAGTTATTCAGTATTAGTGCTATTTGAATGGGACGCATACAATATTGACAGCTCGGCAATCACTTATATATACAATACTACAGATGACAGCCGGAAGTTATTCAGTATTAGTGCGATTTGAATGGGACGCATACAATATTGACAGCTCGGCAATCACTTATATATACAATACTACAGATGACAGCTGGAAGTTATTCAGTATTAGTGCGATTTGAATGGGACGCATACAATATTGACAGCTCGGCAATCACTTATATATACAATACTACAGATGACAGCCGGAAGTTATTCAGTATTAGTGCGATTTGAATGGGACGCATACAATATTTACATCTCGGCAATCACTTATATATATAATACTACAGATGACAGCCGGAAGTTCTTCAGTATTAGTGCCATTTTAATGGGACGCATACAATATTTACATCTCGGCAATCACTTATATATACAATACTACAGATGACAGCCGGAAGTTATTCAGCATTAGTGCGATTTTAAAGGGACGCATACAATATTGACAGCTCGGCAATCACTTATATATACAATACTACAGATGACAGCCGGAAGTTCTGAATTATTATTGCGATTTTAAAGGGACGCATACAATATTGACAGCTCGGCAATCACTTATATATACAATACTACAGATGACAGCCGGAAGTTATTCAGTATTATTGAGATTTGAATGGGACGCATACAATATTGACAGCTCGGCAATCACTTATATATACAATACTACAGATGGCAGACGGGAAGTTCTGAATTATTATTGCGATTTTAAAGGGACGCATACAATATTGAAATCTCGGCAATCACTTATATATACAATACTACAGATGGCAGACGGGAAGTTCTGAATTATTATTGCGATTTTAAAGGGACGCGTACAATATTGACAGCTCGGCAATCACTTATATATACAATACTACAGATGGCAGATGTTACTTTATCGTTTTCAAACAATGTTGCAGCAACATTGATCGATCACATTCGATGCACATTATACACAACTATGCACTTTCATTCATGTTAGCCTGGACGTGTGCTTGTTACTATAAGATCGCGTTTAATAAATATTGATTACGCATATGATCAAACATTACAAACATGCATTGTATGTGTGATATTTGACACTTTCACATTGAGATTCATTGGGGGAAAACAACATTTCAGCAAACAACAAAAAAACGCCCACTGTGAAAGCATTCACGCCGCTCACATACAAACAAGTGTATACAATCAGCAATCATTACAAACTCACTACCATTGGACTAATTGTACTATAAATCCCACAAACAACATGGCCAAAGCATCACTTGTGAACCACATCAGATCAATTTGCATACCTTGTTACGCTGTTTTGAAAGATGGATGACGATGACATGGTAGACGCTGCTGGTGCTGCTATTAGCGAACTAGCGGTTGATAGAATCAGGCAGCCTCGGTGGCTCAGACTGAGACGAAGGGCTCGTCTGGTTCGTGGTCCTCGTGTCTACAGGGTGAGACCCACCTTGGAAAACATGAGCGACTTTGAGGTTTATGATAAGTATCGGCTCAATCGCGAACAGCTCATTGGCCTTTACGATCTTCATAAACCTCATTTGGAGCCACGTATAAGAATAAGGACTGCTGTTCCCGGCATGAGTAAGATGCTAAATTGTCTATACGTCCTGGCCTCCGGGAGTTTTCAATCCGGAGAAATGTACATGCATGGCCTGTCTCAAGGTACATTCTCTGTGGTGTTTGATAACTTTCTGGACGCCATGGTACGTATCAGTAAGCAATACATAGGATTCCCACAGAATGATGGTGATTGGAGGCACCTGAAGCAGGAATTCTTTGCTATTGCTCAATTGCCCAATGTCTTGGGAGCCATAGATTGTACCCACATTGCGCTGCGTGCTCCAATTGATGACTTGCCCTTCAGAAATCGCAAACATTTTCATAGCCTCAACGTGCAGTATGTTTGTGACGCACAGATGAGGATTATGCATGTGTGCGCAAATTTTGGAGGAGCTTGTCATGATGCCCGCATCCTCTCTCAGTCGTCCCTGTGGAGACCGTTTGAGGAAAGACAAATGCCCCCTGGTTATCTCGTTGGTGAGTATTTGTGCACAACATGGTTAATTAGTTTGACAATTGCCACTGTAGTTTTAAAATGTTAGTTGGTAATGTTCAGCTATAGGATGCAATTTAACCATTTATTTTTATTTCCGCAAATGTCTAGTTTTAGTTCAATGCAGATATGTAGCATGTCTTACCTTAAATGCTCAGATAGAGAATGCAATGTAACCATTTAGTTTGCATTTTACACAAGGTCTGGTTTAGGAGAAATACGCATATGTAGCATGTCTTAGCTGAAATGGGAAGATATTAGCTACTGCAATTTAACCATGTCATTGTCTCTTTCCGCTAATGTCTAGTTTTAGTTCAATGCAGATATGTAGCATGTCTTACCTTAAATGCTCAGATAGAGAATGCAATGTAACCATTTAGTTTGCATTTTACGCAAGGTCTGGTTTAGGAGAAATACGCATATGTAGCATGTCTTAGCTGAAATGGGAAGATATTAGCTAATGCAATTTAACCATGTCATTGTCTCTTTCCGCTAATGTCTAGTTTTAGTTCAATGCAGATATGTAGCATGTCTTACCTTAAATGCTCAGATAGAGAATGCAATGTAACCATTTAGTTTGCATTTTACACAAGGTCTGGTTTAGGAGAAATACGCATATGTAGCATGTCTTAGCTGAAATGGGAAGATAGAGAATAATATTGAACTAGATTATTCTTTTAAAAAATAAACATTTGTTAGTGGATTATCATGTACACAAACTTTTATTGGACTCAAAATACAATTTTGAGGATTCTGTTTGAATTATGTTCTGTTCATAATTTATAGGTGATTCTGGTTACATGAGCCGCCCTTGGCTTATTACCCCCTTGCGTAGCCCGACTGATGTGGCTGAGGAGCGCTACAATAGGGCTCATAAGAGAACCAGGGCGGTGGTTGAACGAATGTTCGGGCTCCTGAAGATGAGGTTCAGGTGCCTTGACAGGTTGGGAGGAGCCCTCCAGTACAACCCAAAGAAGGTGGCTAAGATTGTTATAGCCTGTAGTGTCCTGCATAATATTGCATGGCGGGCTGGGATGCTGCAGGGCGTCCAGGCGCACCGAAACCTCCTCAGATATGAGGAGGATGATCCTGTTCTAGAGGGGCCATTCCGGGATGAGGGGCTCAATGTCAGAGCAGACATCATCAACCGCCACTTTAGACGGTAAATAATAGAAGTTAGACTGGAGTATTGTCAATAGATGTGAACTCTAGGGAAATGACAAGTAGAGAATTGTGCAAACATGTTATGATTGTTCATCAAATGCTAAAAATGTGTTTAATTTATTAATATAGGTGATGCTCTGGTCATTGGGTCCTGTAGCGAGTCTTTGCCACCTGGTTTTTAAAGAGGACATCAGCTGGTAAGTATAAATGTATGGACTGTTGCTGGCATGAATTGTACACAAATACATCATATGGCATACATTTTCTAAACTAGTATTTAGTTTACACATTACTTAAAATGTAAATACTCAGAAAGGGATCCTCTAGCATAACTATCCTCTAGCATGACTATGGTTCAATGTCACACATTAGAGGTTCGTTCTGCTCAATATGACTCATCTTCACACTTGATAGAACATAACACAAGATGCTACACATGCTTAGTAAGCTAGTGACAGAAATTTATTCAGAAATGGGGGGTGGGAGAGGGGTACAGAACTGATTCACACATTTGTATTAGTAATTTTAAAAAACAATTTTATGCCATTAGGGAGATGACTTCATGTAAAGACTGAAAGGGAAGAATTCGAAGAATGACAGTGAAGAATTCCCAGACTGACAGTGGAAAAAGACAAGATTGGAATTGAAGAATACCAATGGGATCATGTCTGGCATTATCTTTCAAATCTGTTGACCTTGAAAACCATACAAAGACATGTTCACATGGTAAGTGCCAACTATTTGATAGAATAAGGCTGTGGAGGCATCCTATTGGAGACACTTAGATTATTTTCTAATTTTTAGATGGTATTTCACAGTCCTCTATTTTTGAAATGATGAATAAGACACCTATTGAAAATCAACTGTTTACTCCTGAATTGACTTTCAAAGACCATGCATTATCCAGGTTGGTTTACCAATGCATGCTAGTTAAGAATCACAGGAAGAATGTTGAATATTAGTAGCTTACATACATTAGTCATACTTAGTTCATAATTAGATATTTAGGTATCACAATCAGACACTTAGATTATTTTCTAATTTTTAGATTGGTTTTTCAGTCCTCTATTTATGAAATGATGAATAATACACCTATTGAAGATCAACTGTTTACCCCTGAATTGACTTTCAAAGACCATGCATTATCCAGGTTGGTTTACCAATGCATGCTAGTTAAGAATCACAGGAAGAATGTTGAATATTAGTAGCTTACATACATTAGTCATACTTAGTTCATAATTAGATATTTAGGTATCACAATCAGATACTTAGATTATTTTCTAATTTTTAGATTGGATTTTCAGTCCTCTATTTATGAAATGATGAATAAGACACCTATTGAAGATCAACTGTTTACCCCTGAATTGACTTTCAAAGACCATGCATTATCCAGGTTGGTTTACCAATGCATGCTAGTTAAGAATCACAGGAAGAATGTTGAATATTAGTAGCTTACATACATTAGTCATACTTAGTTCATAATTAGATATTTAGGTATCACAATCAGAAAAAGGAATACATATTATAGTTGATATAGAGGTATTTGAATGGACATGAAATATTACATTTATGTTCAGCATACATATATTTATTATTGAAATGTGATATACATTATTATGTATAATTAGAAATTCTGATATTTAAATTTAATTTTTATTACACAATATAATGGTGTATGGTTTGTTTGGTTTTTAATCCTAAAATTTAATTCATAAATATCTTGATAAAATTATGCACAAAGTTAGAGCATAGACACAAGATGATTGTAAATGTATTTTATGAATATTTTACAACGTGTGTATTAACTTTGTCAAATTTTGTTTTTTAATTTCAGATTGTCATCTGATGACTTCTAGTAATATTTTTTTGTTTTTGTTTTTGTTAAAAAAACTTTTTTTTTTTTTTAAATGGTAATAATCAACATTTTATTATTAAATACCCTCTTTTGAACAGATTATAATAAATATCCATATAATCTGTCAATAAAAAACAATTTGACTCCCATGACTGGTAGTTGTCTATTTGACAAGCACATGCATAAGATCAAATTAGGCATTCATTTTAGAAAATCCACTGATTCAGAGAATATTAAATTAAACTATCTTTTTTAAATTAATTGGGGAGTGAGATCCATCGATGCTTTTCTTGTGTAATTCTTAGATGTTAAAATAATTTCGGATATGTAGTCAGAATTTGACATACATTTTTTTGTTTCACTTTTAAGAAGGGGAAGTGGTTCACTTACATTAAAGTGACAGTGTTGTTGAATGTAAAATTTATTTTATAAGATCTTGTATCTTCCTTAGGTATCTAAAAACATTATTTTAATAAATTTATAAATTTTAAATTTAAAAATGGTAGTTCATTTAACTTCATATTTTGCACAAGCTAGTTATTGGATGCCATGTTATTAGATTTTATTTTCAAGTGGAGTCATTTAAAGGGACATTTAACTATAGTTATTAATATTATGTAGTTTTTAAAATCTTACCTCTTGGGTTAGACAACACATATCTATATATAATTTTCATTCCCCTTTAGTTTCTTTCGACAATGTTAAATCAACATTTCGAATGTTTTGGTCCTTAAAGGGACATTCACAAAATATATTGTGTATTGAATTTTAAAAAAATCATAAAAGAATTTAAACATATTTAGAAAGTACTATAGAATTACATTCAGTCTTTAAATATACTTCGAAAAAGATACATCAATGCACATATCTTAGTCAATTACATAAGGCATCTATGTGCAACTAACAATCAGCATCAAAATAGCCTATGTAGATATGTATTTAATCCAAGAATATATATAATTACAATCTAATGATTGAATAACAAAACATATTAAGTTGTTCAAATATTATAATCTTATCCAAAATGCATAAAAAACATATAGCTTAATGTCCCTCTAAGCTGAAGACTGCGAAATACATCCATTACAATATATATTTCAGTCAGTGTGTAAAACAATCCAGAAGTTAATCTAAATATGCTTTACTCATATGTTATACTAATTTTGCAAAAGGAAGGTGCCTAGGTTTATGATTTTTCAAGCATTATTGTGAAATGTCTCCTTAAAGGGACATGAACTCAAAATATACTTAAAGGGAGACAGTTAAAAAATTAATGATTTATACATTCAGAACGAGTATTCTATTTTAAGCAACTTTATAAATTGTCTCATATTATCAATGTTCCTCGTGATGTTGCTATCATTACTTTAAAAATAAGGCATTAAATTGATAATTTATTTGCTTCAGTACTCTGGACAGAATTTTTTTTTTGGGTGGACTAATTTATCCAACAATCATCAAGGACAACCCAGGTTTTTGGCAAAAATTGTCCGTAATCTAAAATATCATTATTGATTTGCAAAGAAAGATAACAAGATAATTCTTAACATTTGAGAAACGGATTAAATTATAAAGTTGCTTAACATTTCATGCTCAATCTGAATCACGAACGCTAAATTTGTTTGGACAGTGTCCCTTTAAGAGATTTAAAGAGTGTATTTACTTCTCTTCTTTTCTTGACATACTTTGCTTGAAAAGCATATCGAGATAGGCTCAGTAGATGAAGATTGGTGGATGCACAGAGATGCCTTATGTGATTGGCTCAACCATGTGCATTTAAATTTCTTCTGTTGAGGATATCTAAATACAAAGATAAATTGAGTTACATTTTAAAGTCTAAACAATTTTCTATCTCTACAGATCATTTGATACAATTGTTTGTTTGTAATGTCTATTTAAAAATAAAGACGCCATTGCACAATAACATATATGAGCAGTTCAGACAAATACAAGCTCGAGGTTTATTTACTAATAACAAACAAACCTGTAGTTTAACATCTATAAACAGATTATCCAAGTTACTGACATTATAACCTGAATTTGAACATTCAGAAATGTTGCGTGGGAAACGGATCTTGAAACACCAGATTTGCATCTTTAAACATTAGAGTCTAATGTCACGCAATAGCACACAATCAATGTGCATAATAAATACATTTAATAGAGCAATGTCAATACTTCACAATAAGTCAACAAATTGATTTTATGAACAATAAAGACATACAATATTAAATGTGTATTTGTATTAAAGAAACAGACCGTTTTTAAACCGAAAAATGTCTACAACATTTAATAATGTGACAGTATTAGATTTTAAAGAAAATTTAAACATTAATATTTAACAGATGACGGATATTAAATCTGCGTCACACATATCCGCATGACAGGCCCATGAGTTACAAATACTTCTACATGAAAAATGAAGTTACTGCACCACCAGGAGGTATGTGTATGGAAGTTGCTAAGATATGAAACATTAAGGAACGGCCAATCAGAGTTCATCACACAAACACAACTTGAGTCAGGATGGACTCACAGACATTCTAACAATATTTCAAACTTTTATCCAATCAGATGTACAGATAACTTGTCCCATGGTGCATCTCATGTTTACTTCACCATATAAAAGTCCATTACACGTTGCCATCTTTGTCAGTTCTCTAATGCCTGCTGGTATATTATTCTATCTATATATCTATCTATCTATCTACAAACATCTCGGCAGGCATGAAACCTCCCAGGTTTACCAAGCAGGAGAGCGCTGCACTGGTCCACACCGTCAAGGACTTTTATCCCCAGCTGTTTAGGAACAAGAGGAGGTCGACAGATGCGCCTGTTAAGAAGGCCCTCTGGGAGTCTATCACCAATGCGGTTCAATTGGTGTGTGGCGTCCAGAGGAGCCAGGATCAGATCATGAGGAGATTTGGAGATATGAGGTTGCGCTTGACAAAAAAAGTCAACCTCATAAGGGAGTGGGTACAAGCCTGTAAAAGAGGGGGCAAAAGAGAGGCCCCGCGGAAACTCTACCTACTCCCTTATGAGGTGACTTTATGCGAGCTCCTCACTCTCCAGGTCCCCAAAAGATTCAGATCCTCGCCATCCTCGGCCTCCTCTTCTTCCCTCCCAGCTGCTGGATCTGAAAATCCTGACCCTGGGGCCAGGGCAGGTGCTTCTCCGTCCGGTGGCCTGGGAGGAACTGAAAGAGAATCTGAACCAGGTAACTATCCAACTTCATATAATATCTTAATATTTGATTATATTTTTAAAAAATGTGTATATAGTCAGATACTAAACCTATACAGATCTCACAACATACACTACATATGATGTTTAGATATCTGATTTTAGATTAGTGACACATGAAATAGGAATGATGTTTCTTGCGCTCTACAGAATATGCGTCACAGAGCGAAAATTGAATTGCGCATACACGTTAACATGGGTTTGCTGTAAGTGGCATTGCTTTATACATGTTGATCGGCACAGATGCGTAATTCCGCTTGGAATCATTGCGCAATGATCGCGAAAATTAGAATTGCGCATACAAGTTAACATGGGTTTGCTGTAAGTGGCATTGCTTTATACATGTTGGTCAAATGACGGATGCGTAATTCCGCTTGGAATCATTGCGCAATGATCGCGAAAATTAGAATTACGCATACACGTTAACATGGGTTTGCTGTAAGTGGCATTGCTTTATACATGTTGGTCAAATGACGGATGCGTAATTCCGCTTGGAATCATTGCGCAATGATCGCGAAAATTAGAATTGCGCATACACGTTAAAATGGGTTTGCTGTAAGTGGCATTGCTTTATACATGTTGGTCAAATGACGGATGCGTAATTCCGCTTGGAATCATTGCGCAATGATCGCGAAAATTAGAATGGCGCATACACGTTAACATGGGTTTGCTGTAAGTGGCATTGCTTTACACAAGTTGGTCAAAATGAAATGTGAATTATTATATATGTGAAGAATACAGTATTCTTATTTTCAATATTATACATAATAAAAAAAAGAATAGCAGAATCCAAATAAATAATAACATATGCCCATCAATTGATGAGAATGAAATAACACAAAAAATTAATTAAAGCTACAGTAAACAACACAACTGATTGAAAATAAGAGTACAGGATATATTTATCATGAATTAAATTGAGGAAACAATTAACTCATGGGACTACCAAAAGATTAATAGTTTTTAATTGATTTGCTAATAATGTCAAGATTTTAAACATGGCATGATTTGTATTAATGATATCCAATCCTCATTTAATATATTACAGATCTGGATGTTGGTGCTGGATCCTCAAGCCAGGGCTTGTCACAGTATGGTATGTCTCATTTTAATTGACATTTGTCTTAGAAACATGGACAGAACATTACATACTAAATCCACATTGTTCAATATTTATATGTATCTGCAAAATGGATTATTAAAATATTTACAAATAAGAATAAAAAAAACAACAACATAGGATTACATTGTAAGACTACTCTGAATTTTTATTGAATTTAAGATATCCCATCTATTCTTGATATCTTAATTTTAATGCAAGATTATTTGAATGTCCAATTTATATTCTTCCCTTGTGTATTGCTTAATCTTATTTGTATACATTTTGAAAAAATTCACACACTTTTGCATATGTTTTGTTTTTAAAAATATAGATTCCATTTTTGAAATTGATCACGTCATTTAAGGGACATGCCAACTAAATTTTACATTGAATGATTTTTAAACGTGATTTTATTGTTTTGTTTAAACATTTTATGAGCTACATTGGTTCAGTCTATTGTTTTAGTTCTTCTAAAAACATATTGATTTTGGTTAAGGTTAAACAATGCATTACTGGTATTATCCGGCTGTTTTTTTATGCATAAATTGTCATTTTGTCAAAAGTTAAAATCATGTGTTCAGATAACAGTAGTACATAGTTTCAAAAAGTATACAATTACACATTTAGAGCTTCATGTCCCTTTAATATATGAAAATTAAATAATTCTTAGGATATCCTTAAATAACATATTAGATTGGAATTGCATGCTCAATCCCATTCATTACATCAACATATGGAGTAGAGAATTCATTAACACCAACATTGTCAAATCAATATATTTTTATATTAAAGGGACACTGAGCTAAAATTATTAATGTTGTCATTCAGATAGAGCATGCAATATTAATCAACATTTAAATATAATACTATAATCATATGTGAAATATTCTATTGCTAAATGTATTTTAAAATCAAGAATGTACGTTTACCTGCAGCTCAATTTAGGTTGACCAACCTGGGTTTTTATTGATGATTGGTGGATACCTTCAACAAACAATATTTATTGAATCCAATATTGCTTATCTGCCTTTAAGATTAAAATGTAGCAACATTAAAATTATAATAGGAGTCAATGTTAAATCATTTGGAACAGTTTGAACAGTGAAATCAATGATTGAAATAAATCAGGTCAGTGTCCCTTTTATAAATAATAGATTCATTAATCCTTACATTCTTTGGATTAGACAATATTGATATATAATTCACATATTCACTGTTGGAGTTACTTTATAGATATAAGCATACTCTAACAGCACCATGATTACATATTTGTACTAATCAATTTGGTTTGGTATTGTGATCAATATGTGTTGTGTCCTAAACAAGATTACTGTACATTGCACAAATGGCTCAATGTGCCACATGTCTTTGTTTATATTTGTCAACAGCTGTTATTCAAAATGTGGTTTGTGTGTATTCTTTTAAGAACATTGATCAATGGTTATATTTAGATATGCAATAGCATCGTATGAGATGAGTTTGATGTCTAATATAGTCAGAAATTAAACATATGTTCAATACATCATTTTTTACAGAATCCCCTTGATTCAATCAAGCATTTTTTTTATAATGACTGCTCTATTCGTCACATTTTCAAGTTGATTATTCTTATAAATCGATACAGATGTGATTTAGTGCTATCCCAAATGTGTTCACTAATATATATCTATATCATTCATAGAGAGAGTTGTTGTGGGGAGCCCAGAGGAATCCAGCACCGACACAGAGCTGCCTTTGCGGTCTTCTGGTAAGTTCATTGACTCATTTATATGTCATTGAAGGTGTATTGGTAATCAATATTATGAGCATGATTCTGATGAAGCATAACATTTGAAACAAACATATAATTTACTCCTCTGATTATATATTAATTTTATTTGAATATTGAAAGATTAAGAATTAAAACTTTCTTAGTCTACACCTTTGTTATTCAGAAGATGTATAGCATATGTTTGTTTCCATGTTCATTTTTGACTACAATCATCAAGTGATACACACATGAGAAACCTTAAATGTTCTATGTACTATGCTTTTATGATTTTAAAATTAATATAAACAATAAATTGAAAATCTGAATCATTGAGAATAACAAATCTAATGTCATTTGTATGCTCCATCAAAATGATGTAAATCATAACTTTGGGTGTGTATATCTTTAATGCAACATTGATGTGTGTCTTTGAGCAACAGTAACATATGTTATAATATCTGATCTTAACGTGTACACAACATGTTATTTTTTACAGAGATTGATTTAAAATGTGGGACGGAGGAGGAAGAGGCTCCCTTGAAGTCTGATGGTATGTGAAATATATCTAACATGTTTCCAACATGTTGCTTTATTGGAAATCATTTTATTGAAGACATTCAAATTCTACAGCTTTTGCACTTTAAAAAGGAATATTATTTGTCTGTTAAAATACACTACTGCACCCTTTATATATCAGGCAGCATGAAGATATGCTTGGATTTGTTTAAATATTTGGATTTGAAATTCATGCCATCATGATGTCACATGCATATTCCAGGCCAAACCACAATAATAATTTTATAATTGTACAGACAGTCATTGATATTCATCTGAGTGCCTATATGCATACCATATCCTCATGTCTTCATTGTTTAGAAATTCAAACACACTTCTAAGTATATTGCAAACATAATCAAGTTGAAATGCGTTGATTTGATTTCATGATGTATGAGATGTTAATATATTTATAATATTTATTTCAGATGGATCCTCCTCTTCTGGTCATCAGTTTTCCGCCCATGCCCAATCCCCTGCCCAGTCCCCTGCCCAGTCCCCTGCCCAATCCCCTGCCCACTCCCCTGCCCAGTCCCTTGCCCAGGCACAGGCCCCTGCCCAGTCCCCTGCCCCTCCACAGACCACAGACCCTCCCGGCCCTTCCCATTTTTCCTATCCTGTCCCTCCCAAAAAATGCCCCTTCCTCCCCCTTCGCCGCTCTCCCCGTATTTTGGCCCGTACAGCTACCCCAGCTGCCCAGCCCCCAACTCACCACTCCCCAGCTGTATGGGCTACCCCAGAGCAGCAGCCCATCCCTCCCCAACCCAATCCCATCCCTCCCCCCTGTCTCAACCTTCATTGTCCTGGGTGTCGGATTGTCCTTCCCAGGCACAGCTGTAAGTATCATTCAAAATCAACATTATAAGATACTTAAAGGTACACTGAATGAAAATTTTTCTATTGTGATTCAAATAGAGCATGCAATGTTAATCAAAGTTATAATTTACTACTCTTATCAATTATTCTTCATTCTCTTGCTATCTTTATTGAAACAAAGAAATGCCTATATTTTTTTTTTATTAAAAAAAAATCTGGACATCATTTCTTTATTGTTGGATGAATGTATCCATCAATCAACAGGGACAACCAAAGTTGATAACCAAAAATGGCCTGCCCTATAAACTTACATTCTTGCATTTAAAATATAGCTAGAGGATTCAAACATTTAAAGAATACGAGTAAATTAATAATTCTTTTTAATGTCATGCTCTATCTGAATCAGTAACTAAAATATTTAGGTTTAGTGTCCCTTTAATTTGATATCACTACATATACCAATCACCACTATTTGGATCCAACAATTTATGTACAAATGTTCATAAATTATCTCTTGTATAACCCAGTGGGAATGTAATTTCTTCTGATGGCTATGTTTACACAGCTTGTCCAGTGTACAAAGAGGTAACACACCAGCGCCAAAGAATGGCAAAAATACCCTAAAGAACACTGAGTCAATGTGTAGATGAATAAAGGTATAAATTTATTACTAAACTTTAAACATAACAGCACTGAGAAAAATATAAAATGGTCTCAACTATAACAATAATCAATTTACCTCACTGTATGTAACGGCAAAAGAATGTATAGGTTGGCCAACCTGAATAATAGATAATAAATAATAAATAATAAAATATATGTTTCCTTAAGAAGGTAGTTAATTTAAAACAGATACACAGCGTTAAATAGTAGCAGCACACTGCAAGAGGGCAATTTTAGTTCAAACTAAAAAGGAGTAAAAAATGCAGTATAAAATGTAGTATAAAATACAGTATCATGCAATATCAAATTAGGCTTCAGTTAAGAGTATCTCTTAAGGCGTTCTTAACGTCTTCTCTGGTCTCCTTGGATGATAGAAATGTGGCAGCAACGCGTTTCAACTGAGAGTACTCAGTCTTTGTCAAGCTGCTTGTCAGATGTCTCTATGGGGTTTAAATAGCCCCTAGCAATTCGCTAATTAGTGCAACATAATTGATCTATAGAAATATTTGATGGGGCTACAGTTTTATGCAGCAATAATAAAAATAGTAACCTGCTTAGAATGATATATTTAAAGGGCAACATAATAACTATTTAAAGGACAACATAATAAACATAGTGACCTGCTAAAAATAATATATTAAAAAGACAACATGTATACTAAGGATGAGAGAAATAATTAAAGAAATAACTATTTAACGCTGTGTATCTGTTTTAAATTAACTACCTTCTTAAGGAAACATATATTTTATTATTTATTATTTATTATCTATTATTCAGGTTGGCCAACCTATACATTCTTTTACCGTCACATACAGTGAGGTAAATTGATTATTGTTATATTTGAGACCATTTTATATTTTTCTCAGTGCTGTTATGTTTAAAGTTTAGTAATAAATTTATACCTTTATTCATCTACACATTGACTCAGTGTTCTTTAGGGTATTGTTGCCATTCTTTGGCGCTGGTGTGTTACCTCTTTGTACACTAAACTTCTCCTTTGGGACCTTTAGAGGAAGTCCTATCTTAACTCACTAGCTATACCCTCTTATTCCAGCGCAGTCTATCACCACCTTTTCTCCTAATTACACTACATTTCCTCTTTGTATAGTCTTGCTGCAGGAATGGATAGACCTAATACTAATAGCAATATAGAAGCTATTATTAATACAATAGATGAACATACATGCAAAGTTAATAAAAATCAAATAGAACAGATGTATTCGAATTAAGATCCTCTATCTATGATAATATCCATAATATTTTTGAAAAAGGTAAACAATTATCTAAAAATATAATAACAGTAAATACTAATGACAAACAAATGATACAGGAATACATGGATAAATTAGAGAGAAAACTTATCTTAGAAATTAGACATAAAACTGAGTGTATATTCTTAAACAAATATTTAAGAGCCAAAAGAGTACCCCGAGGACTATGCATCAAAAAAGAATGCGCTTTTAAAATTGACTCAGAAGATATAAAGAAAAAATGGAATGATATTTTAGAAGAAGCTTCTGCCAAATTAATGAATTTGATTAAAGAATACAGGGAAGAACTTCTTATTAAAATTGGCAATGAAATAAATGAGTTGGAAGCAAAACTAGAAAACTATAAAGATTTAGAGGAATACAAAACAAGGGAAGAATCCCTGAAAAAAATAACGAAAGATACTAAGGATGAACTAATAAAAATCAAATTAAATAAATTTGAGAGAGATAGAGAAGATTACGAGAGTCATGAAAAAAATCCTACTAGTGAGTCTTATATCAGTCATAAATGGAGACGAATAAATAATTATAATAAACCAGAGATGAATATTCATACTATCAATAAAGGGAAGGAAGTAGAAGTTGATAATCACTATTATAAACCAAGATATATAGAAAATCCCAAAACCCAACATCATAAAGATATAAAGGGGAATGCTAATATGAGAAACCAAAATTATAACAAACAAAATGCCTATGTTGTTGAGAATAGATATTATCAACATATGAATACTCCAGATATTCACAGTGGAAACAGAGAACACAGACCAGCTCTGAGACCAGAATGGCAGACAGTTAATTATAATAGAAATAAAACTAATGATTACAGAAGAAGATCTCACCACTATGAACAGTCTAATGACCAACACTATGAAAACTATACATATCATAATGACACACATTATAATCATAGAACAAACCAGTGGAGAACAGAGAGAGGTAGGAGAGATGATTGGAGAACACCCACATTTAATAGCTTTAGACCTCTAGAAAACCTTGAAGATAATGATATTTCATTATCCAATGTAGAAAAACCGGCCAAATGCGATGAACCTCATTTTTTAGGGGTAGGCCATCACCAAAACAATCGAAGAAAAAGAAATCACCCAGAAGAAGAGGTAAACGAGGGAGAGGCCTACAGAGAAAAAACAGAAGGCACACACAAACACATACAAAAAATAAAGAGAATGAGATAAAACCTAATGGTATCTTCAATCTCAGTAAAATTGAGCTAGATAAAGAACACATTGAAATACTTAATAAAGGTCTATCTTTTGCTCCCATGAGAAAGTTAAATAAATTTAACTCTTTTATAGATGCTAACAAATTTATAAGAAATTTGACCCTGAAAAAATATTTTCTAAAAACGCCACTTGAAAGAAATCTCAATCTAGCCTCAATAACCAATGAACCTAGCACCTCCAAAACTAATGAATACATTCATTCAGATCTGAAAAACAAATCAAACTTCTATCCCAAACAAGATAAAGGTATTTTTATCGAAACTTTCGAAAAAATGGTATTAGAAGATATTAGAAACATTAACCAAACCAAGAAATTAAAACATAATATAACAATGAAACAAAAAACACTGATCAAAGAACTAGAAGATAACAAAGAGATTACTATAAAGCCAGCGGACAAAGGTGGGGGGATAGTAATTTTGGATAAGGATATGTATAATAAAATGGTAGAAGAATTAATTGAAAACACCTGCACTTACAAAAAATTAAAAGTCAACCCCACTGGTATCTATAAATTATTTCTCAAACATCATCTGGAAAAAGCACATGATATAGGTATACTTAATGATAAAGAATTTGACTTTCTGCTTCCTAAACATCCTATAATACCAGCTATGTTTGCTCTACCAAAAGTCCACAAATCGGTTACCAAACCACCAGGTAGACCGATTATTGCAGGTATAAACTCTCTCACTGCGAACCTGTCGGCCTATATTGATAGATTTTTACAGAAATATGTTGTAAGCTTGGAATCATACCTTAAATATTCTACTAGCCTACTATTACTTTTGGAAAATTTTATATGGTCCACGGAATATGTTTTAGTCACTTGTGATGTACAAGCATTATAAACATCCATAAAACATGAAGATGGTATCACAGCAATTTATTTTTTTCTAAAAAATTACCCGCTCTTCAAAAAAGAGCAAAGAGAGTTCCTTCTTGAAAGTATCAAATTTATTCTTACACATAATTTTTTTCTGTATGAAAATACCTTCTATGAGCAGATTTGTGGCACAGCTATGGGCACTAAGTTTGCCCCTAGCTACGCAAATCTGTTCATGGGAAATTGGGAAAAGACATTTTTTAACCACAGCCCCTATAAAAATAATATAATTGTATACAAAAGATATATTGATGATTTATTTATTATCTGGAAGGGAAGTAATGATCTGCTACTGGAGTGCTTAAATAGTATGAACGATAACAACTTAAATCTAAAATTTACAGCTGATATCAGTAAAGATAATATCCACTATCTAGATCTGGAAATTAACATAAAAGACAATGCTGTAACAACTAAAACCTATTTTAAAGAAGTGGATGCCAATAATTTCATCCATCAAACGAGCTGTCACTTACCCAAATGGAAAAATAATATTCCAAAAGGACAGTTCTTGAGATTGAAAAGAAATTGTAAAGATGATTGTGACTTTGAGAGACAGTCCCTGACTTAAATTTATCGAAAGAGGATATCCGGAAGATAAAGTAGAAACAGAAAGAATTAAGATAAAAGAGATAGAAAGACTAGATATTCTACAATACAAAACAAAAGAAACCACATCTGACATCCCTACAAATGCTGAAATTTTCCTACCTATTATCACTGAGTTTAGTGAAGATAGGCATAAATTAGAAAAAATATTTAAAGCTCATTGGAAAATTCTGAAGTCTGACCCTCACATAGGGTCTAGGCTTCCACCCAATCCTAAATTTGTATACAAAAAAATCAAAAACCTAAAAATTAAACTAGCTCCTACCTATAAACCAAATCCTTGCAAAACCACCAAAGACCTATTTGGAGAAAAATTACAAGGCTTTTACCCTTGCCTAACATGTAAGGCATGTAAGCATGCAAATAAAACAAAAAGCTTCATTTCTACAAATACAAATAAAAAATACACTATAAAAGAAACAATAAGATGTATTGATATTAATGCTATCTATCTTATAACTTGTAAAAAATGCGGAATACAGTATATAGGTGAAACGGAGAGAACAATAAGAGAGAGAATTAGGGAGCATATTAATTCTATTGAAAACTCCGATAAAGATAGAAATAAATATCTTCCGGTGGCTAAACATTTTAAGACATGCTGTAATAATAATTTAAAATTTTTTAACTTCACAGCAATAGCCAAAATAAATGAAAAGAAAAGAGGAGGGAATCTATCTCACTTATTACTGCAAAATGAGGCAAAATGGATATTCAAACTCCGTACACTTAAACCTGAAGGTTTAAATTTAGATTTTAATCTGAACTGTTTTTTAAACACTTGAGTGCAATACGTGTCTTATCAACTAATTAAACATACATTAGTCCACTTTCCCTACCCACATCAGAGGATCTTGAATATTTGAATATAGCATTTCTATTTATGTCACCTTTATATACATATAATAGTTCTGTACAAGTACATCATCTGAATAGGGTGTTTTTTGATACGCACACCGCTCTAATTTGTTTTATAGTTTCTGTCACTACCTTATTTATAATAGCATAGCTACATATTTATAGAATATATATTCTTTAATTATCTTTAATTATTTCTCTCATCCTTAGTATACATGTTGTCTTTTTAATATATTATTTTTAGCAGGTCACTATGTTTATTATGTTGTCCTTTAAATAGTTATTATGTTGCCCTTTAAATATATCATTCTAAGCAGGTTACTATGTTTATTATTGCTGCATAAAACTGTAGCCCCATCAAATATTTCTATTGATCAATTATGTTGCACTAATTAGCGAATTGCTAGGGGCTATTTAAACCCCATAGAGACATCTGACAAGCAGCTTGACAAAGACTGAGTACTCTCAGTTGAAACACGTTGCTGCCATATTTCTATCATCCAAGGAGACCAGAGAAGACGTTAAGAACGCCTTAGGAGATACTCTTAACTGAAGCCATAGAGCCGGCACCTACATCGTAAGCGGACACTCCCACCAAAAACTTGAGGGCCAATCAGAGAGCCTTCCGGAGAAGGCGCGCACTCTGAAGGCTCACAGCTGGAGAACGCTGAACCGGCTTCACGATCGGCTATTTTTTGGAACTCAAGGATACCTTACCTAGCTTCTACTAGAAGCATCATAGTGTTTTTGACACAGAAAGGACAATCCAGGATCACTCTTAAAGGTACCTCTCAGCTGCATACGGAGAAAAACAAGTTGTTTTAGTATTATTTAACCGCTTGTCACATATTGATACAATCTGCCAAAAGAACTCCATTTCTATATTCTAAGAGGCTTCTTATACATCACAAAGACTGTGTATAACCACGAATATCAGTGGATTACATCATCAGTGTTTTATGCACTGTTCTTAGACTCTCCTATTGTGCTGCTATAATTTGATATTGCATGATACTGTATTTTATACTACATTTTATACTGCATTTTTTACTCCTTTTTAGTTTGAACTAAAATTGCCCTCTTGCAGTGTGCTGCTACTATTTAACGCTGTGTATCTGTTTTAAATTAACTACCTTCTTAAGGAAACATATATTTTATTATTTATTATTTATTATCTATTATTCAGGTTGGCCAACCTATACATTCTTTTACCGTCACATACAGTGAGGTAAATTGATTATTGTTATATTTGAGACCATTTTATATTTTTCTCAGTCCTGTTATGTTTAAAGTTTAGTAATAAATTTATACTTTTATTCGTCTACACATTGACTCAGTGTTCTTTAGGGTATTGTTGCCATTCTTTGGCGCTGGTGTGTTACCTCTTTGTACACTAAACTTTTCCTTTGGGACCTTTAGAGGAAGTCATATCTTAACTCACTAGCTATACCCTCTTATTCCAGCGCAGTCCATCACCACCTTTTCTCCTAATTACACAGCTTGTCCTCAACGCCAAAATGTTTAAGGATAGGTGTGCCTACCACAGTATAACAAAAATCTTTAAATTGCTAATGTAAGTACAATGTAAATCCTTTTACAAGATTTTAGACACTCAAGCTGTAAAAGTGGATCATCAAAAACCAATTAAAGGGGACAACATGTTGGATTAAAATGTCCATTTAATGGTTTAGGTCTGTCTGAATAACATATTTCATGTGTAAATAATCAATGTCAACAAATTAATTTAAATAATTATTTGTCTTTATGATGACAATGTATCTTTGCTTTTTATTTTGTCTGTTGTGTAATTATCATTAATATTTGATTTTTTCTTTATTTTAGACTGTGACTCAACATGGCTCATGCTAGAAGGTCTAGCACGCGTAGAGCAGGCCGTGTTGAGGAACGTAGCTGTCCTGAGAGGGATGGCCGACACCATGCAGGCCCAGCTACAGGTTCAGCATATGACTCTACGTCAGATGAGGCGGTGGAACTCAATGCTTGAATCTGTAGCTAGACATGCACAGGACGATGAAGGGGATGACCAGTAAGTGGAGGATATGGAGATGCTCCAAGGGCGCAGATTAGAATCCTCCGTCCACATGTTGATGTTTGTTTTTATGGTTGCCATTTGGCCTTTTTTTCTGGTTATTGTTGTGCCTGTTGCACTCTTTTACCTTGTCATATGTCTCCAATGGGGCAATGCTGGCCCTTGGCAACTCTCTTCATGGACTGTGATGCACTCTGTTACCTTGTCATATGTCTCCAATGGGGCTATGCTGGCCCTTGGCAACTCTCTTCATGGACTGTGATGCACTCTGTTACCTTGTCATATGTCTCCAATGGGGCTATGCTGGCCCTTGGTAACTCTCTTCATGGACTGTGATGCACTCTGTTACCTTGTCATATGGCTCCAATGGGGCTATGCTGGCCCTTGGCAACTCTCTTCATGGACTGTGATGCACTCTGTTACCTTGTCATATGTCTCCAATGGGGCTATGTTGGCCCTTGGCAAGTCTCTTCATGGACTGTGATGCACTCTGTTACCTTGTCATATGGCTCCAATGGGGCTATGCTGGCACTTTGCAACTCTCTTCATGGACTGTGATGCACTCTGTTACCTTGTCATATGGCTCCAATGGGGCTATGCTGGCCCTTGGCAACTCTCTTCATGGACTGTGATGCACTCTGTTACCTTGTCATATGTCTCCAATGGGGCTATGCTGGCCCTTGGCAACTCTCTTCATGGACTGTGATGTATTCTGTTACCTTGTCATATGTCTCCAATGGGGCTATGCTGGCCCTTGGCAACTCTCTTCATGGACTGTGATGCACTCTGTTACCTTGTCATATGTCTCCAATGGGGCTATGCTGGCCCTTGGCAACTCTCTTCATGGACTGTGATGCACTCTGTTACCTTGTCATATGTCTCCAATGGGGCTATGCTGGCCCTTGGCAACTTTCTTCATGGACTGTGATGCACTCTGTTACCTTGTCATATGTCTCCAATGGGGCTATGCTGGCCCTTGGTAACTCTCTTCATGGACTGTGATGCACTCTGTTACCTTGTCATATGGCTCCAATGGGGCTATGCTGGCCCTTGGCAACTCTCTTCATGGACTGTGATGCACTCTGTTACCTTGTCATATGTCTCCAATGGGGCTATGCTGGCCCTTGGCAAGTCTCTTCATGGACTGTGATGCACTCTGTTACCTTGTCATATGGCTCCAATGGGGCTATGCTGGCACTTTGCAACTCTCTTCATGGACTGTGATGCACTCTGTTACCTTGTCATATGGCTCCAATGGGGCTATGCTGGCCCTTGGCAACTCTCTTCATGGACTGTGATGCACTCTGTTACCTTGTCATATGTCTCCAATGGGGCTATGCTGGCCCTTGGCAACTCTCTTCATGGACTGTGATGTACTCTGTTACCTTGTCATATGTCTCCAATGGGGCTATGCTGGCCCTTGGCAACTCTCTTCATGGACTGTGATGCACTCTGTTACCTTGTCATATGGCTCCAATGGGGCTATGCTGGCCCTTGGCGACTCTCTTCATAGACTGTGATGCACTCTGTTACCTTGTCATATGTCTCCAATGGGGCTATGCTGGCCCTTGGCAACTCTCTTCATGGACTGTGATGCACTCTGTTACCTTGTCATATGGCTCCAATTTTCCTGATCTTTACAAGATTATTTATAAATGTTGTTGATGTTTTCTGACATACTAATAAAAGACATGTCATTGCACGATTCTTTGTCCTCCTTATTCATGTCATTGATTGAAATCTCTAGTTTATCTGGTTGATCCTTAAAGGGACCTTAGCAAATATAATGGTGTTTCCTGAATCATATATGTAATACAATTGTAAATGACTTTAAGATTAACATCTCCAATGTAATTTTATTATTTGTCTTTATATATTTTTCAAAAAGCTTTATCATTGCATGATTATGATTAGCATAGTAATTCTTTTATATATGTATATATAGATTGTTATTTGTGTATATATATGTATAGTTCAAATTTCACATCCATGTGTGTATTTATAAACTCTGCATGAATTGATGCACCTTTAACAAATGATCTGAGGATTGATACAATGATATAATCCCTGTAAAGTGTTCATTTTATTGAAATAGTATTGTCTCTGTGTATCCTCTTTTTAAAAATTAAAATCATGTCCCTTTAAGTGATGCTGAGCACAATTGTTAATGAATGGATTTCCATTTCTAAAGCGTTTTTGTCCTTTTTACATGAACAAGGACAAATAATCTTATTAATAAACAATCTTATTGTAATGTTGACAGCACATGTATTTCATTTTCTATCTTATTGTAGTAGTGTAACCAAATCAATCTCTGTGTGTAATGCGCATATTTTAGATGAGGAATATGTTTTTCCAAATAATTGAAAAAAATACTTCTCCTCCCATATATGGCTATAGGTAGGCTGACCATATTTCAACTTGAATAAATGACATGTTTGATCAATACATGTGTCATTATTGTTATTCCAAAACAATCTAAACATATCTTAAAACATCAATGGCATATGTATTTCTCATGTGTATCTTTTAAATGTTAAAGATATACACCATAGCTATAGTTAAAGGGACAGTCAAGTCCAAAAAGATGATTCATGATTTCGTGACATTCCTAGATAGCAATATAGACACATACTAGTTACTAAAATATAAATACGTTTCTTATTGATATGCCAAGCTGTCAACTGAGTCCTTATATTGGCTGCAGTTTTTCAGCGATCTCGGATGCGCCATGTTGCTTAAGACGTCACCAGACAGGCTGTCCAATGATTCCTTGTATTGACTGACGTTTTTACGCGATCAAGGATGCACCTTTTATTGGATGGCGTTTTTACGCGATCAAGGATGCGCCTTTTTTTGGTTTGCGTTCTTACGTGATCAAGAATGCGCCTTTTATTGGATTGCGTTCTTACGTGATCAAGGAAGCGCCATGTTAATTAAGACGTCACATGCAAAGGTAAAAAAACGTCTGATTGTATTACGTAGTCCCGCAATATTTGTTTGTGCACGTTACACACGTTTGTGAATGAGAAGACAAGTTTAAAAACATGGCGAATATGGATTTTTTGCATCATGTTACATTGTTGACCCATAGCTGATAAAGACCACCACATTCTCTTTTGCTGGATGTCTGGTTGAATAAACGAATGAAAGCAAAATGTTTTCATGCATAAGATATTTCGAGGCAAGTGCAAATCTCTATAGTCCATGTTGTTTAATATGTTTGTCAACAATATGTTCCTTTTTATCAAAAATGACTGTTGTGTTTAATGTTAAAGATATCTAATTCATAAATATGCGCTATTGTGTTAGAATAAAGTAATCAATATGCATTTATCTTTATCAAATGCTAAATATATGATGCCGACTTCTTCTAAATGTAATTTTGTCGTATATTTTATTAAAGGTTCATTAGACACTCACATTAAAAACCAAAATATTTTATTTTGTCTCTAGTTATATAGTCCATTTTTTACCAAATACACGTCTCATTTTGCTTCTGTTCAAATAAAATTGAAGTAATTTTCAGACTCCTCGCCAAGCCTCAAAGTTTCATGTGAGTACCATCTCCAGCTTTCTCCTGTTTGTGTAAAGGGTCTTTTCATATGTTAATGATGGGGTATTGTCTTGTTTTACGGTTGTAATGGGGGTTCATCTATCTTTTCAATAGAGATAACCCGATTTTCTTTGAAAGTGTTTAAAGCTTTTTAATATTGATTTTGATATTAGTATATGTTAATCTTGTTGTTTCTAGTAGTGTCTATTACATGCAGTTCTGTTAAAAAGATAGTATACTGTCCCTTTAATACAAATGTTGATTTTTGTATCATGTATGAGTTCCACATTGGTTAATCTCCAAATATATTATTGTTAGCATATTTTTTTCCCCCACTCCTAAAAGGACTTTAAACCATATTCATTGTTAAAACAAATGTCTTTCTAAAAAAAATTAACACAATAATGTCTCTTTAAGAAAATAGACTTTATTTAACACGTCAATATAAATCTGTTTTCAATATTTATTGTTTGAACAAGTACATGTAGATATACCAACAATCTGCAAATATTATATGTTAGCATATGTAATTTTGTTAAAGGGACAGTTTAGAAAACAAATAATGTTTTGCATTATTAAAAAAGTCAATTTTGTAATATCAATGATATCAAAGGTTTCTCACCAATTAATCATTTGTCTGTGTTTATTTTAATTTGATAGCTAAACCTTTGAGGTTCGTGTGCTCATTTCTTAGAGCTTGAAGAGTGCATGTAATCATTATGCAATTTGACCACTAGAGGGCATTTGGATAGCATTTGTATATCTAAAACCTTGAGCTCATACAGCATATTTACCATGTATTGATCATTGATGTCTAAAATGTTATTATGTCAGAACAACAAATAAGTGGTCATTTTTCATAGGCATAGATACAAGGGTAAGCACATAAGTCACACGTATTTCTCCATGTTTTGTTGTTTCCAACTTGATAATGCGTAATACAGTGTTTTCTTTGTAATCAATAATGTTCTGACTGTCCCTTTAAGCTGTGTTATTGGCATTCAAACAGTAATATGCCATCATGGATAATTGTAATGCTAATTTTGTTTGCGATTCGGGAAACAGTTTGGACATCACATCACAGAAACCAATCAATATCATGAATAAGGATAGGTATGTGATGTGGTTTTCACATACTTATAACCCACACTCTGCAAACAATCTGCCTCCATGGACCCGGTCCCATAGAAGTAGATTATATACAGAGTGTGGTCCACAAGTGTATGAAAACCACATCATCACATACCTATCCATTACAGATTAAATAAAAAAAAACATTTAACATGAAAACAAATATTTACTTCCTCTTCCTTCCCCTCTTCCCACGGGGCTGAGGCTCTGGGAGGGTCAACTGCCGACTCCGACGAGTTCTCATTGGAGATGTTGTGGGAAGAGTAGAAGGAAGAGTACTGGGACGACCAAGGTGAGGAGGAGGAGATGGGACGGCAGGAAGAGATGGCCTGGCAGGAGAAGATGGCCCGGCAGGAGAAGATGGCCCGGCAGGAAAAGATGGCCCGGCAGGAGAAGATGGGCCGGCAACAGGAGGCCCAGCAGCAGGAGGCCCAGCAGATGGTGGGCCAGGAGCAGGTGGCCCAGCAGATTGGCGGCCCAGGAGCAGGAGGCCCAGCAGATGGCGGCCCAGGAGCAGGAGGCCCAGGAGCAGGAGGCCCAGGAGCAGGAGGCAGACCAGCAGATGGCGGACCAGGAGGCAGACCAGCAGGAGGCAGACCAGCATGCGCCTCCCGGAAGAAATTAAACATCTCTTGTTGGAGTCTAAAGGTTCTGTTTTGGGCTTCTTCTATTCGAGTAAGGAGGTGTATGATTTGGGTTTGGCCTTCAATGATTTTGTTTTGTCCTTCAATAATTCTAGTTCTGCCTTCTATATTTTGTATCCGGGAGATACGCATCTGGTCAATGTAGTCTAGTAGAACCCGCACCTCCGCTATTTCCTCTTGTTGTGCACGGCGGGGTGCCCGTGCATGGCCGCCTGCTGGTGCACGGCGGCCTGCTGGTCCTTGAGGGGCCTCTGCTTCCGCGGCCTCTTCCTCTGCTTCCGGGGCCTCTTCGTCAAGGGGGGCCTCTTCGTCAAGGGGGGCCTCTTTGTCAAGGGGAGCCTCTTCCCTCCGAGGTGGAGATTCATCCCCACCACTCTCATCCCGGGGAAAAGGAGGAGCCTGTAGTTGCTGTGCTGCCTCCTCCCCAGACTCTGTATATTAGAAAAATAAATAAATGTATATATTAGCATATTTCAAAATAAAGCTTTAAATTACTTAGCTTACGATACAATTACAAATGCAGCCTCATTAATCCACTTTGAAATCTAACCTTCAAAATACGATTTCCGCATTTTCTAAACCGTGTTTGTAATATCTCTTGTCAATCTGAATGTTTTAGCGTTTTTTTTCATTCTGTTTAAATGCACACCTAACCTATAGCCTAGATACTGATGTAACCGCAAAGTAATTGTGAATGCGTTTACGTAATAATGTGTTAAACAGCGTAATAGCATTAATCTGATCCTTAAAGGGACATGAAACCCAATGTTTTATCTTTCATGATTTAGAAGCATACAATTATAATCAACTTTCTAATGTACTTTTCTTATCTAATTTGCTTCATTCTCTGTATATTCTTTGCTGAAAAGCATATCTAGATATGCTTAGAAGCTGCTGATTGGTAGCTGAATATAGCTGCCTCCTGTGATTGGTTCACCGTGTGCATGGCGATTTCTTCATTAAAGTATATCTAAAGAATGAATCAAATTAGGTAATATAAGTAAATTGGAATGTTGTTTAAAATTGTATTCTCTACCTTAATCATGAAAGGAAAGGTTTGCGTATAGTGTCCCTTGAAATACATTCGTATGTTAATTTATTCTTAAATGAGCTTACCGTCAGATGAGAATGGCAGGTACCCGGTATCAATTCCTCCGATACCGACTATATCCACCTCGGAGATGCTGGGACGCAACATTTCCTCCCATCGGCAGTAATCGATTTCCAGTGCAGGGCTGCCACCGGTTCCTGTGGCATGTCGGGCCTCCCGGCTTAACTTTTTCTTAAGATCCATCTTGCAGTTCCGGTAGCGATGTTTAATAGAGTCCATATCTCTGTTCCCGCCACCCACTGCATTGACTGCATTCCTTATCTCATGCCAGAGCTTCCTCTTCTCAGTCGGGGTGGTCTTCTGATGCTGCAGCCTCCTATACCTGGCCATATAGGCTTCTACGAGGGCCTCCTTCTCCTCCATCGAAAACCTCGCCTCCCTAGTTGCCTTGGCCTTCCCCTGTGACGATGCCATCTGTTTCCCGGACTGTGAAGCCCTACTCTCTCCGCCACTGGGCCCAGCCACTTGTTCATCTTGAACCAAGTGGCTGGGTCCACCCACCGCTTCCACCCCTGCTTCCTGCCCCCCTTCCTGCCCTGTTCCTCTTCCCCTCCCTCTCCTCCCCCCTCTACCTCTCCCCTGCCTGCCCTCCATCTCTTCCCTAAACTAAACCCCAAATAAGCAAACAAAAAGTGAGTGTGATCAAATGAAAGGGGGTCAAAATAAAAAACTAAAAAGACCAAAAAATGTGCTGAAAGTGTGAAAGGGATATAAATAAAAGAGGGTAAGGAGTATTTAAATGAACAAAATGAAGAAGAAGACTAAAAGGAGGATATGTAAACTAAATGTAACTAGGGGATGGTGATGGGATGGGGATGGGGTATGGGATAAAAGTAAATGGGATTACTGGGAATGGGACTACAGGGAATGGGGTATGGAGTGTAGTATGAGAGGGTATGGGGTATGGAGTGTATGTAGTGTTATTGATAAGTGTATGTATGTATTGAATGTGTTTGCGTGTAAATGTGTTAAGTGTACAGAAAAAGCACTCGCACACTCACCCAAACCAACTGTCGTTCACTAACTCACACTAGCACTAACTCTCTAACTCACACTAGCACTAACTCTCTAACTCACACTAGCACTAACTCTCTAACTCACACTAGCACTACCTCTCTAACTCACACTAGCACTACCTCTCTAACTCACACTACCACTAACTCTCTAACTCCCACTACCACTAACTCTCTAACTCACACTACCACTAACTCTCTAACTCACACTACCACTAACTCTCTAACTCCCACTACCACTAACTCTCTAACTCCCACTACCACTAACTGACTCACAATAATGCACAAAATCTCTAAGCTCCAATCTCCAAAAACCCACCAGCAACACAGTGAGAGAAGCCATTCTTGTGTGGTGCTTATATACCCTGTGTAAATGTTTAATGATGTACCGGTTTGCGTTGTAAATTGTGTTCAGGTGTGCTTTATTCTTACTTATTATTTGTGCAATGTGTATTAGGTGTGTGAATTTGTGCATGCTCATTTGGAGTTAGTATTTGTGGAATGTGTAGAATGCGATGATGTCATAGTGCTCGTTTTCTATAACATTGTCCAATAGTATTATGTTTAAATGTTAATTTGCGATGGTGTGGTATTAGTGAAGTGTTGTATATGTATGTTTGTCCTAATATATAGTAATATTGAATGCGAGTATTTTGCTAGTGTATGATTGTGTTTTTTTTTTCCTTGTTGTTATTTACCGTATTTCCGCTTCTTACAGTATATGCGTATTCCCTGTATTTTATTTAATTAAAATTCCCCCCGCTTCTGAATGTGTAATGCTTATGTGCTTTGTTTAGTGATTGTTGTTGTGACATTTGCGGCGTGTTATTGTTGTGCATGATGTGGTATGCGTCATATGACCGAGCTGTGCGTATTTCTCGCGAGATCGAGTGTTAGATGAAAAAAACGTGTTTGTTTGCATTTCCATTGATCTTTATGGGAGACTGTCTAACGCGGGCAGGATTCCGCGTGTGACATACACGCGTTAGGAGTATCGTTAGAAGGTTTTTTTTTTAACTCTAAATACCGGCGTTAAACAATGCCGTGCGTTAGACATAAACCACGCGTAGCTATCGCACCCCATCTACCGACAAACTCCAAATCTAGCCGTTAGAATCTACTCCAAGGCAATATATTTTGGGAATAAGTTTATTGTGTGGGACTTTATCAAATGCTTTGCCAAGATATGTTAAATTTACCGCTCCTCCCTGGTTTAATAATTTAGTTACATGGTCAAAGAAATAAATTAGATTAGTCTGACATGATCTTCCAGCAGTGAAACCATGATGTCCTTCTAAGTTATTTGCCTAAAGGTAAAACACAAGCCTTTACATTAAAAGAGTTTCCATTAATTTCCCTGCAATTGAAGTCAAACTGACAGGTCTATAGTTATCCGAATATTCCCTAGTACACTTTTTATGAAGAGAAACTACAATTTTCCAGTCTTCTGGAACAACTCCTGTTAACAGTGACTGGTTAAATAAATCAGCTACTGGAGTAGCTTTCATGGATCGAAGTTCTCTTAAAACCCTTAGAGGAATACTATCTGAACCCACAGACATGTTTACTTATATTTTTTATAAAAAACACTTGAAACCTCTCTGTTAAAAGAGGAGTACTACCCACATTGGACCAGATTACAAGTGGAGCACTATTTAAAGCTCCCACTCGAGCATTAACTACGCTAGAAGAAAACTTTATGCATGCGTCGGGTTGCATTACAAGTTGAAAGTAAACTGTTGTTACTTGCGCACTAACCCAACGCGCGTTAAATGCCGAACTTACAATATCATGCAAGATAAATTATTCCCCCATAGAAGGGAAAAAAAAGCAAACTCGATTGCATATTCTCAATTGCGCTGAGCTGACATGAAAATATAAACATTTCAAATTCCAATGTTCTTCACATAGCAGAATATGTTCTATTTATTCAAAATTAAATATTTCTACATATATCGGATGGTATGTTGGTACAATATATTGGAATGTCAAGTATTTACAGTAAATACACAGTATAACACTTTTTTAAATAAGAATAGTGGATTAATTAGGTTTTTCATGTCTTCATCTACTTCAAGGCACTTATATATGTATGTATACATATGTATTTATGTGTTTCTATGTGTATATATGTCTATAAATATACTGGATGAGGGTTTACACAATGACTTTATAAATAAAGCCACACATGATTTTCTTACCAATAAACATTCCCAAACTCCAGTATTTTATGTATTCCCCAAAGTACATAAAAGTACACAAGATGTGAAGGGAAGCCCCATAGTTTCAGGGTGGGATCCCTATTGGAGCCATTTTCATAGTGGGTGGACTCAATCTTACAACCTTTAGTGTTGGATCTAACCAGTTACCTCAGGGACTCCACCCATCTGATACAAAAGTTAGGGGAAACAGATTAGAACAGTACGAGCAGATGGGTGACGTTAGACATGGTGTTCCTCTTTAGTTCAATACCGCTTAAGAAGGGCTTGGAAGTGGTTAGTTACTTTCTAGCCAGATGAAGTACTCTAAGTAAAGGTCTAAAATATTATATACACAAAGTATTAGAATACCTACTGACACATAACTATTTCTTTTATGAGGGGTGTTTCTATCTGCAGAGATGTAGCACGGCTATGGGGGTAAAATTTGCCCCCTCCTATGCCAACCTCTTTATGGGGTGGTGGGAGCTGTGTCATATCTATGCAGATGAAAACCCCTTCAGAGAGTACATTAAATTATACCAACACTTTATAGATGACCTCATCCTAATTTGGGAAGGGGATGATGAAACATTATTCAGATTCATTAAATTTGTAGAACACAATAAAATGGTACATTTTACATGTAAGGACCTTGCCCTTACCCAAGATGGCTGCTGTAGTAGTTGTATTAAGGAAGAGAAATGCCATCTGGGAAGGGGGAGGAGTTGTTAGTGCTGAGGAGATTTCTTAGGTGTTAAGAGAAGTGTGGAGCTTTGCACACACTTTGAAATGGGGGAAGAAAGTTGCTGTTTCCAAGCTGAAAGAAGTTATTCAGACTAATGCATGGATTCCAGAGACAGTTCAGACATTGCTACATGTGGCTGCTGCAGACAGAAGTTGGAACCTTTTATTTGTACTGTGAGCGTCAGCCATTATCTGCTGTTTTAAGATCTCCATAACTTCATGCTAACTAAATGCAAAAGAAAAGATATACTAGTCATATCTGATGTGCTGCAGAGTTGTATATTAAAGAGATAACCCAGAGAATATTCTAGAAGTTATTCTGCCTAAACAGTTGCATAAATACACTAAATGGATTGCACAGCTGTATTACATAAGGAAGTAACTGAGTGTGATGTGCTGTAGAGTTGTTGTATATTAAAGAGATAACCCAGAGAATATTCTAGAAGTTATTCTGCCTAAACAGTTGCATAAATACACTAAATGGATTGCACAGCTGCATTACATAAGGAAGTAACTGAGTGTGATGTGCTGCAGAGTTGTTGTATGTTAAAGAGATAACCCAGAGAATATTCTAGAAGTTATTCTGCCTAAACAGTTTGCATAAATACACTAAATGGATTGCACAGCTGCATTACATAAGGAACTAACTGAGTGTGATGTATATTAAAAAGATAACCCAGAGAATATCCTATAAGTTATTCGGCCTGAATAGTTTGCACAAATACACTGACTGGATTTATAAAGCTACATTACATAAGGGCATAACTGTGAGATTTCTGCAGCTGTTTGTAGTAAAAGAGTGACTGACTTTGCAGTATAAGGCAAGTGGATTGCTGAAATTCAGTAATAAGGTAGAGACTTATGTTACTCAGTATTTCTGAGGAGAAGTTTTCTTGAGCACTGCATCGATCACAAGCAGCGCTCTCTAGCTTCGTTCACAAGCAGCAAGGGATAATTACCTCAACTAAATTCTATTTAGTATATGAAATTGCATTGTACAGCACCACCTCAAAGTATTTTACAGCAACAGTTATGTTATTATTTCATGAGCTCATGAAGGACTTCTGATTTAAAAAAAAGGTATACTGATGTCATAAGAAGATATTGTGATTAATATTATTATTTGTATTTGTTGTACTGTATGTTATTGGTTAAACACTTTATAATAATCAAAGCAACATTTTATTTGAAGATTTATTGTGTGGTTATTACTTGTTTTCTTTTTCTACTAAAATCTTATAGGACCCCACACCCTATTATTCTAGGGTGTCCCCTATAGGTGGAGGCACTGCGTCATACAGGCATCCCTTATATACCTGATTTCAACCCCCCTCCTACTCCCACTCTGCGGAGGCTTAGTTCTCATACACGAAACAGGTAGATAGCATTACACTATCACCCACCTCAGGGAAGGTCAGGAAAGGGTGTTACATACACATGAGACACAGAATATTGAAATTGAATATTGGATCTCACTTTGAGAGGCAATATAAATGAAAGATGGATTGAAACTACCATATATAGAAAACCAATTTAAAAAAATGCGATCTTACATGCAAAAAGTGATCATCCTAAGAAAACATTTAAAGCCATAGCCAAAGGTCAACATATGAGAGTGAAGCAAAATTGCTCTAACCAGTCAGACTATGTTAAGGAAGCGGCACGTTTAGATAGCCACTTGAGAGATAGGGTCTATAGTAGACAGGTCATTAAAGATGCCCATTTAACAGTGTCCAGTATGGATCAGAGAGATTTAATTAGAGGCAAAATTCCTAAAAACATACACAAAAATAACAGCAACAAAGATTAGGATGATATTTAATTTGTTACTCAGTATTCGAAACAGTACAATCAAATATTTAACATAGTAAGAAAATACCCATACTGAGAGACGACAACACCTTGACTAAAATTACAGAAAAAAGGTGTCTCTTCTCATATAGAAGAGGATAAACAATAGGCAATATGGTGTCTCCAACAATACCCAAGAGCACCATTAAACAATCTTCCTGGTTACAAGTTAAAGGGCTACACCAGTGGGGCATGAGTGACTGTAAAGCCTGCAAACACGCTCAAATAGGGAAAACTTTTTGCTCAACCAAGACAGGAGAATCCTTTGAAATAGAGAGGTGTCTAAATTGCAGAGAAAAAGGGGTGGTGTACCTTATAGAGTGTAATCTCTGTCATCTGCAGTATGTTGGAAAAACTTTAAGAGAAATAAGAACTTGCATTAGAGAGCATCTTTCAAGCATTACTGTAGATACAGAGATGAGCAGAAAAAGGGAGGACAAACTTTTACCGGTGGCCAAACATTTTATAGAAGGACATGCCAGAAATACTAAGTCACTGAAGTGGACTATCATAAAAAAGTAATACTCAATTCCAGAGAGGGGTGTCATGAGATGCAGGACACATACAGGACACAGCAAAGATGGTACTACTCTATTTTATTGTAGAGCATGGAAATATACATCTGGTAGCATTGATCTCACTAACTAACTGCAACACAGACAAACAGACCTAAGCCCCACCCCCACTCTGGTGACATCACTTCACAGTCTCATCACAGGGGGGACCTATATAAAATCCTCAGCAAGAGGGAAATATACTGGATGTTTTGCCAAAAGACAAGAGTACCACACGGGTTCAATTCCAGATTTGATCTCATCAATTTCTGGGAATTAACCCGTTTACCTGCAATTAACTCACTTTTCTTAATTATAAACATTGAATTTTGAACAATCCCCAAGAAAACATTTTGAAAGCATATAAATAAAATGGAGGTTTAGACCATGAGGTTAGTATGAGCTATTCATAGGGGTTTAAATATACAATAATGTATATGCACTAATCACAATTTAAAAGTTTTAGAGTAGGTTACATATCAGGTCAGATACATGGGAGCAATATTGTTCAATATGTATGTAAATAATGAATGGAGCCATACTGCTTTCTCAAGGCATATGCATTCCTAACCCTAGTTAGATTATAAACAAATTATACACATCAGAGTACACACTAAAGGGTTAAGTGGTAACCAAAAAAAATAGGCACATGTGATTTTAATTGACCTTAATTCCTTTGATATAAATTAGAGCTGCCGCAGCGATAGATCAGTGTTCTATAAATACGGCTCCAGAGAGTGGAAATGCGTAAGTCCTGATCTATTGCCTGTTCTGTTTTACCCGTTTGAGGAATGTGATGCTGTTTTTAAGAAGAAATAAATAAAGACCTTTTGTTTTTACTGCACTCACGGCTGGATCTCTTCATCTCCTTTTGTATAAATACATATATACACATATAAATACAAAAAACATATGTACACATATATAGGCATATATACCTTGGTGAGCCTGTGTGAATTGTAGCCTCAGATTCCTGTTCTTAAACTGACAGGAATCGCACCTGGTGTGGTCTTTTGCTGCTGTAGCTCATCTGCTTCAAGGTTCAATGTGTTGTTCATTCAGAGATGGTATACTGCATACCTTGGTTGTAAAGAGTGGTTATTTGAGTTACTGTTGCCTTTCTATCATCTCGAACCAGTCTGCCCATTCTCCTCTGACATCAACAAGGCATTTTCGTCCACACAACTGCCGCTCTGGATATTTTCTCTTTTTCAGACCATTGTCTGTAAAACCTAAGGATGGTGAAAATCTAGGAAATAAAAGGAGTCAGTATAAACTAGCTCCTAATAGGGGGCACTATAAGCGATCTAAACACAATAACCAGAGTTACTAAGCAGAGATAATTAATGTCAATCAATTATCAAAGTATCAAATCAGATAGTATAATCATATGCAAATATATAATAAGATCAATCTGTTGTAGCAAAATTGTGAGTACATCAATGAATCTCAGAGTAAATGTCCACTTGTAGCATGTAACCCAACTTGTTATAGAAGGATAAGTCTGTGGTTCATGAGTATGGGTGGTAAGAGTTGGAGAAAGGCTGCACTCTCCTCACGTGAAGATGTCACAATATCTGGAGAAATAGAAAAAACGAGAGGTGAAAATCCCAGCAGTTTTTAAAATACTCATATCAGCCCATCTGGCACCAACATCCATGCCACATTCAAAGTCACTTAAATCCCCTTTCTTCCCCATTCTATTGCTCAGTTTTAACTTCAGCAAGTCGTCTTCACCACGTCGAGATGCCTAAATGCATTAAGTTGCTGCCATGTGATTGGCTGATTAGCAATTTGTGTTACCAAGCAATTGAACAGATGTACCTAATAAAGAGGCCAGTGAGTGCATATCTTTGAGCCCTTATATCTTTTTGTGCAATATTTTTTTTTTAGTGTAACTGTACATTGTAATTTATTTGTTATGTGTTTTGCGCCCCTTTATGTTCACGCTAACCCAACACGCGTTAAATTCAATATGCTTTCAAGTGATCGCGTATTACTTGTAATACGAGTTAAAAAAAAAACATTGCACGCAACAGTTAGTGCTCCAATTATAATGTAGCCGATTATAATTTAAAGTAATATCCCTTAAAAGAACTTTACTATCTTTACAATTTGTTGTGAAGACTAAACAAAAGTAATCATTCAATTTGCTATTTGTTTATCTCCTTCCACTACCCTATCATCCTCAATCTTTAGTCTTAGGGGCATATTTATCAAACTCCCTATGGAGCTTGATGCCCCGTGTGAAGGCTCACCGGAAACATAAGTTATGAAACAGCGGTCTAAAGACCGCTGCTCCATAACCTGTTCGCCTGCTCTGAGGCAGCAGACAGACATCGCCACAAATCAACCCGATCGAATACAATCAGGTTGATTGACATCCCCTGCTAGCAGCCGATTGGCCGCGAATCTGCAGGGGGCGGTATTGCACTAGCAGTTCACAAGAACTGCTGGTGCAATGATAAATGCCGACAGCGGATCATGTCCGCTCGCACAATGATAATTTGGCCCCTTACTATCATTCCCCTCTTTTCACTGATATATCTAAAGAAGGTTTTGTCTCCATTTTTTATTGATTGTGCTATTCTCTCTTCTGCATCAGTTTTAGCCTTTCTAAAGGCTTTGTCATTTTTTGGTGGGTTTTACATTTTTCCCAATACTCTTCTGAAACAGTGTGTTTAAAAAATGTTATATAGTATAAGTACTTTTTTTTTTTTTTTTTTTTTTTAAGATTCATAATAAGGCATACAAAGCTGAAATGTCAGCACAAAGTAAACAAAGAAATAGTTACAAAACAGTCAAACCATAAACAGATTTAGACACGGAAAGAGAAAGTACATGACATTAGTATAAACAGGATGTGAAAATTATGCCCAGTCAACTAAATACCCTCTAATTGATCAATAAGGCCTCTCTTGGACCTCTCAGAGTCTTAGGACAAGCTATTTAGCTAAAGAGGGCTATTAAAATCTTTTAGAGACCACTCTTGGATCTCAATTAGTGAATCTTATTTTTTCTTTTTACAAGGGATGAAATAAACAATTTTCACTATGGTTGAACAAATATTTAAAAACTAAGGCCTAGATTTGGAGTTTGGCGGTAGCCGTGAAAACCAGCGTTAGAGGCTCCTAACGCTGGTTTTAGGCTACCGCCAGTATTTGGAGTCATTCAAAAAAGGGTCTAACGCTCACTTTTCAGCCGCGACTTTTCCATACCGCAGATCCCCTTACGTCAATTGTGTATCCTATCTTTTCAATGGGATCTTTCTAACTCCGGTATTTAGAGTCGTGTCTGAAGTGAGTGTTAGAAACTCCAGCCGCAGAAAAAAGTCAGTAGTTAAGAGCTTTTTGGGCTAACGCCGGTTAATAAAGCTCTTAACTACTGTGCTCTAAAGTACACTAACACCCATAAACTACCTATGTACCCCTAAACCGAGGCCCCCCCACATCGCCGACACTCGAATACATTTTTTTAACCCCTAATCTGCCGACCGCCACCTACGCTATACTTATGTACCCCTAATCTGCTGCCCCTAACACCGCCGACCCCTATATTATATTTATTAACCCCTAACCTGTCCCCCACAACGTCGCAGCCAGCTACCTACAATAATTAACCCCTAATCTGCCGACCGCAAAGAGCCGCCACCTACATTATAGCTATGTACCCCTAATCTGCTGCCCCTAACACCGCCGACCCCTATATTATATTTATTAACCCCTAACCTGCCCCCCACAACATCGCAGCCAGCTACCTACAATAATTAACCCCTAATCTGCCGACCGCAAAGAGCCGTCACCTACATTATAGCTATGTACCCCTAATCTGCTGCCCCTAACACCGCCGACCCCTATATTATATTTATTAACCCCTAATCTGCCCCCCCTCAACGTCGCCTCCACCTGCCTACACTTATTAACCCCTAATCTGCCGATTGGACCGCACCGCTACTATAATAAAGTTATTAACCCCTAATCCGCCTCACTAACCCTATAATAAATAGTATTAACCCCTAATCTGCCCTCCCTAACATCGCTGACACCTAACTTCAATTATTAACCCCTAATCTGCCGACTGGAGCTCACCGCTATTCTAATAAATGTATTAACCCCTAAAGCTAAGTCTAACCCTAACACTAACACCCCCCTAAATTAAATATAATTTTAATCTAACGAAATTAATTAACTCTTCTTAAATAAATTATCCCTATTTAAAGCTAAATACTTACCTGTAAAATAAATCCTAATATAGCTACATTATAAATTATATTTATATTATAGCTATTTTAGGATTAATATTTATTTTACAGGTAACTTTGTATTTATTTTAACCAGGTACAATAGCTATTAAATAGTTAAGAACTATTTAATAGCTAAAATAGTTAAAATAATTACAAATTTACCTGTAAAATAAATCCTAACCTAAGTTACAATTAAACCTAACACTACACTATCAATAAATTAATTAAATAAAATACCTACAATTACCTACAATTAAACCTAACACTACACTATCAATACATTAATTAAATACAATATCTACAAATAAATACAATGAAATAAACTAAATAAAGTACAAAAAATAAAAAAGAACTAAGTTACAAAAATTAAATTTTTTTTTACAAACATCAGAAAAATATTACAACAATTTTAAACTAATTACACCTACTCTAAGCCCCCTAATAAAATAACAAAGCCCCCCAAAATAAAAAAATGCCCTACCCTATTCTAAATTACTAAAGTTCAAAGCTCTTTTACCTTACCAGCCCTGAACAGAGCCCTTTGCGGGGCATGCCCCAAGAAGTTCAGCTCTTTTGCCTGTAAAAAAAAACATACAATACCCCCCCCCCAACATTACAACCCACCACCCACATACCCCTAATCTAACCCAAACCCCCCTTAAATAAACCTAACACTAAGCCCCTGAAGATCTCCCTACCTTGAGTCGTCTTCACCCAGCCGAGCCAAATTCTTCATCCAAGCAGAGCAAGAAGAGGTCCTCCATCCGGTAGAAGTCTTCATCCAAGCGGGGCAGAAGAGGTCTTCCATCCGATTGAAGTCTTCATCCAAGCGGAATCTTCTATCGTCATCCATCCGGAGCGGAGCTGCAGCATCCTGAAGACCTCCGACGCGGAACATCCATCCTGGCTGACGACTGAACGACGAATGACGGTTCCTTTAAATGACGTCATCCAAGATGGTGTCCCTCGAATTCCGATTGGCTGATAGGATTCTATCAGCCAATCGGAATTAAGGTAGGAATATTCTGATTGGCTGATGGAATCAGCCAATCAGAATCAAGTTCAATCCGATTGGCTGATCCAATCAGCCAATCAGATTGAGCTTGCATTCTATTGGCTGTTCCGATCATCTTGGATGAAGAATTTGGCTTGGCTGGGTGAAGACGACTCAAGGTAGGGAGATCTTCAGGGGCTTAGTGTTAGGTTTATTTAAGGAAGGTTTGGGTTAGATTAGGGGTATGTGGGTGGTGGGTTGTAATGTTGGGGGGGGTATTGTATGGTTTTTTTTACAGGCAAAAGAGCTGAACTTCTTGGGGCATGCCCCGCAAAGGGCCCTGTTCAGGGCTGGTAAGGTAAAAGAGCTTTGAACTTTAGTAATTTAGAATAGGGTAGGGCATTTTTTAATTTTGGGGGGCTTTGTTATTTTATTAGGGGGCTTAGAGTAGGTGTAATTAGTTTAAAATTGTTGTAATATATTTCTAATGTTTGTAAATATTTTTTTATTTTTTGTAACTTAGTTCTTTTTTATTTTTTGTACTTTAGTTAGTTTATTTCATTGTATTTATTTGTAGGAATTGTATTTAATTTATTTATTGATAGTGTAGTGTTAGGTTTAATTGTAGATAATTATAGGTATTGTATTTAATTAATTTATTGATAGTCTAGTGTTAGGTTTAATTGTAACTTAGGTTAGGATTTATTTTACAGGTAAATTTGTAATTATTTTAACTATTTTAGCTATTAAATAGTTCTTAACTATTTAATAGCTATTGTACCTGGTTAAAATAAATACAAAGTTACCTGTAAAATAAATATTAATCCTAAAATAGCTATAATATCATTATAATTTATATTGTAGCTATATTAGGGTTTATTTTACAGGTAAGTATTTAGCTTTAAATAGGAATAATTTATTTAATAAGAGTTAATGAATTTCGTTAGATTAAAATTATATTTAATTTAGGGGGGTGTTAGTGTTAGGGTTAGACTTAGCTTTAGGGGTTAATACATTTATTAGAATAGCGGTGAGCTCCAGTTGGCAGATTAAGGGTTAATAATTGAAGTTAGGTGCCGGCGATGTTAGGGAGGGTAAATTAGGGGTTAATACTATTTATTATAGGGTTAGTGAGGCGGATTAGGGGTTAATAACTTTATAATAATAGCGGTGCGGTCCGCTCGGCAGATTAGGTCTTAATAAGTGTAGGCAGGTGGAGGCGACGTTGTGGGGGGCAGATTAGGGGTTAATAAATATAATATAGGGGTCGGCGGTGTTAGGGGCAGCAGATTAGGGGTACATAGGGATAATGTAGGTGGCCGGGGTGTACGGAGCGGCAGATTAGGGGTTAAAAATAATATGCAGGGGTCAGCGATAGCGGGGGCGGCAGATTAGGGGTTAATAAGTGTAAGGTTAGGGGTGTTTAGACTTGGGGTACATGTTAGAGTGTTAGGTGCAGACGTAGGAAGTGTTTCCCCATAGGAAACAATGGGGCTGCGTTAGGAGCTGAACGCGGCTTTTTTGCAGGTGTTAGGTTTTTTTCAGCTCAAACAGCCCCATTGTTTCTTATGGGGGAATCGTGCACGAGCACGTTTTTGAGGCTGGCCGCGTCCGTAAGCAACTCTGGTATCGAGAGTTGAAGTTACGTTAAATATGCTCTACGCTCCTTTTTTGGAGCCTAACGCAGCCATTCTTTGGACTCTCAATACCAGAGTTATTTTAAAGGTGCGGCCAGAAAAAAGCCAGCGTTAGATACGCGGGTCCTTACCGACAAAACTCTAAACCTAGCCGTTAGTGATATAGAAAATAAAATGGGGATGAATTTTAATCCTTCAGAGAAAGCTATAATTTCAGAGCCTGATAAACTGACTAATTGTCATAGGTGCTATATTATAGTAGTTCAGTAAGATGCAAAACTATACAATACAAGGTATGAGATGAAATCTCCACAAACAGTTGTGCTAATTGATCTATCCAGATATATGACTGCTAGCTTTGTAGAGTAATGCAGTTAAGTTCTAGGAAGTTAGAATCATAGGGGGCTCTGTGTAATATATAATCATATCCATAACTAGCTGCCTAGCTCTCTTAATAACAGTGAGTATTTAATGATGATACTCTACATAAAAATATAGGTAGAACAAACACAATCATTTATTATTCGCATCTACAACCCCATAACAATTATACATAGAGCTATGAATCTCATGGTCTATCCTCTGTCACCCTATATCGTTGGGGTTGAAGCTATACTACCAAACTTGTCAGGTACTATTATAACAAATAGCTATATACACCTCTTATACAATCAGACTAGGAGCTCTATTCACGTGTGCTGGGTAAAACCTCTGGAAAATAAAATATGTGGGTGCTAGAATTATTATTACATAGCAGCTAATTATTAATTTACAGAACTCCAGCTTATCTAACCCCACATGATATAAGCACTTAATAATGTGTGATTTCCTGTAGCCAGTATTTTTGATGGACTCTCTGGATAAGGCTAGGGGCATGCTACCCCGGCCGCGGATAGCATACCAACAGAACATAATATGTAAATACCCCAGCCTGCATTAGGAAAATAAAGAAATGCATAGTGGAAGGATATACACTACTTCTAATATAAATATCATACATAAGAACTCAAATCTGATATTCTAGAGATAGCATTCTATGGGGTTAGGTCTATAATGTCACTGTAGCTCTTGCAAAGTAGCGTTGTGAGGCATGACTATAGGTTGCTGCATCTACACGCAGAAATTATGCTCTGAATATGAAGTAATAGCCGTTGGAAAAACAAAGCGAGTATTTAATAGAAGACCTATACTGTGTTTCACTTATTGGTCATCTTATGGAACCAGCTCCAATCGAACCTAAACATTGGACATTGTGGAGGCTACAGAATATGAATACATCATTAGTGGAGGGTGGAGGGGGGAAATTATAACAACCAAACTGAACCAGTGAGCAAAAATGATATGTATACTTATAGGAGCCTATCTCTGATTCATATAAGACACATGCAAAATACATACATTATACCCAGAGGGAAAAACGACTAAAATACAGGACCTGTACATAAAGTAGATGGATGAAGTGTATGGACAGTTTGCAGCCATTAGTACACATTCAGACTAGAAGTCCTCATGAATATGGCAGTCTTATGTCTAAGCCTTTACCGCTCAAACTAGTTTAGATAATACCCCCCCCCCCTTGTTATATGCAGGCTCAATATAACAAACCAGGACTTCGTGGCTACTGCAGTGGTTAATAAGGTGTCCTTATGTACATTATAGCGTGGAGGACCTGATTCTTATGTCTCTTTTTCAACCCACTCCGTGCCGTTCAGTGCTAGGGGCATTAAATATAATATTGTACCCCAAAAGAGTGAGTTGCCAGCTCCATAGCCCCAATGCTTTCACGGAATGAACATAAAGGTAGCAAGACAACTCTTTCCAGGAATAAAAGTCGAGGGACTGAGCTGGAGCTACCTGTGAGCGTCTCACCCTAATCCTCACAGTTTGTGTCGCAGAGATGTAAGAGGCCATGTGTAATGAATTATCGGCATAAGGCTGTATCTGCAAGGTAGAGTCCTCAGCTGCTGCTTGGATAATGATATGGTAGCTATCAAGGACTTTTGCAGCCGAATCATCCAGTACCCTACCCAGTCGGCTCTCTGGGACCAACTGAAGAGGTCTTACCCCTCAGTCCACTCCAAGAATTCTATCCACTGTGCTCCGCTCAACTGTATCAGTCTCCTTGAGAAAGATGTGCGGGCTGCCTCCGGGAAGAGTTGAGTCCTCTGCATGCTGATCAGAGTCATCAGCTGTGACGGCCCGATCCGAGGGCCCCTTCGTCACGGAACCTCGCTCAGGAGGCGGGTCACAGGCAGCTGGAGGCACCGCTGGTGACTGTGTCCTCCTGGCAGCCGAGCCGCACTCAACCCTCAAAGCGCTCCATTCCTCTATGAGAACCCTAGTGAGTTGTTCAAAGTGAGCAGTAAGTAGTGCTTCCACTTCCTGTAGTTTCAGCTTAACGGCTAGCTCCATTTTAGGTAGGCCGGTGCGTGGCTGTTGCTGGGGTTTTTCCTTTTTCTCCTTCTCTCCACCTGCCTTCACCGCTCTGTCCATAAGAGAGGCTGTAGAACAGACTCCGATTTCTATCCCCACAGTTCCAATTGCTACAGTTTCCAGAACTGCTTTACCCGGAGAACTGGGGGGGGGGGGGTGTCAAAGAGAATGTAATGTGGTCGCCGCCTTCCCTCTGATGGTCCAGACTTGGGCTTCAATTTAGGCTAATCTGGCAAAAGTAGTATCAGTCTGTAGAGCAATGTGTTATAAGTCCATAACTGTAGACAAACAAAACAGATGGGTCACATAGCCTTTGATAATCGGCGGATTATGCTGATGTTGTGCAGAGCTTCAAGTATTGCAGCCTTTCATGGCTGCCGCTGGGACACGCCCCCTATAAAGTATAAGTACTTTTGTCTGTTTAATCTGATGCGTAAGATGTGCATCATCAGGGTTAAGTTTGTGGGAATGATCTAATTGCAAGAGCTGGTCAGTTAAAGTTGCATCATTCTGCCTTTGCTGCTGAGTAGTATGTGCTTTCATTTTTATTAATTAGCCAAAAAAAAAAAAGATTTATGATATTCTTAAATTGTACAAGAATTGATATCAGGGATTGTATTCTCCTGAAAAAAGGAAAGTTCCAAGGTGAATGGTTTGATAGAGGCCGAAGGCCAATCCATCCCACTACAAGCTGATAAAGGGTCTCACCATGCTGTCGGGAATATTTTAGATTGTACAAGGTTTCCTAGGGTGAGATGATCAACTAAAATGTAGTCTATGTGAGAATTTGTTGACTTAAGGTAACAAAAAAAATATTGTTTTGAAAATTTAAATTCTTATATCTCCAAGTTTCATGGAGCATTAGTAAACATGTCTAGCAATTCGTATTCGGGTATTGGAGTTGTCTAAAGTAGGAGGTTGAAATCTTCTGCTACAATTAGGGCTCCTTTTGTGAAATCTAGTAATAAATGTATAAGTTTTCTTAAAAAGGGTGCTTGGTGGATGTTAGGTGAATAATTATTAATTACAGTAACTGGGTGTCCAAACAACAAACATTGAATTCCTAAATATCTTCCCTCATTAACACATTCTAAATTAAAAAGTTGAAAAAGTAAAAGCATTGATTAAACTAACTCTATTATTTTTTTTTTGTGGGTTGCTGCTATGGAGTAGGTGGGGGAGAAGTAGGATGGTTCATTGTCCCTCAAAAAGTGGGACTCTTGTATGGAAAATGGTAAGGAAAATTATGTCTTAAGTCTTACGTTTGCAATCTAGGGCCTAGATTTGGAGTTTGGCGGTAGCCGTGAAAACCAGCGTTAGAGGCTCCTAACGCTGGTTTTAGGCTACCGCCTGTATTTGGAGTCATTCAAAAAAGGGTCTAACGCTCACTTTTCAGCCGCGACTTTTCCATACCGCAGATCCCCTTACGTCATTTGCGTATCCTATCTTTTCAATGGGATCTTTCTAACTCCGGTATTTAGAGTCGTGTCTGAAGTGAGCGTTCGAAATCTAACGACAAAACTCCAGCCGCAGAAAAAAGTCAGTAGTTAAGAGCTTTCTGGGCTAACGCCGGTTCATAAAGCTCTTAACTACTGTGCTCTAAAGTACACTAACACCCATAAACTACCTATGTACCCCTAAACCGAGGTCCCCCCACATCGCCGCCACTCGATTAAATTTTTTTAACCCCTAATCTGCCGACCGCCACCTACGTTATACTTATGTACCCCTAATCTGCTGCCCCTAACACCGCCGACCCCTGTATTATATTTATTAACCCCTAACCTGCCCCCCACAACGTCGCCGCCAGCTACCTACAATAATTTACCCCTAATCTGCCGACCGCAAAGCGCCGCCACCTACATTATAGCTATGTACCCCTAATCTGCTGCCCCTAACACCGCCGACCCCTATATTATATTTATTAACCCCTAATCTGCCGCCCTCAACGTCGCCTCCACCTGCTTACACTTATTAACCCCTAATCTGCTGACCGGACCGCACCGCTATTATAATAAAGTTATTAACCCCTAATCCGCTTCACTAACCCTATAATAAATAGTATTAACCCCTAATCTGCCCTCCCTAACATCGCCGACACCTAACTTCAAACATTAACCCCTAATCTGCCGACCGGAGCTCACAGCTATTCTAATAAATGTATTAACCCCTAAAGCTAAGTCTAACCCTAACACTAACACCCCCCTAAGTTAAATATAATTTAAATCTAACGAAATTAATTAACTCTTTTTAAATAAATTATTCCTATTTAAAGCTAAATACTTACCTGTAAAATAAATCCTAATATAGCTACAATATAAATTATAATTATATTATAGTTATTTTAGGATTTATATTTATTTTACAGGTAACTTTGTATTTATTTTAACCAGGTACAATAGCTATTAAATAGTTAAGAAATATTTAATAGCTACCTAGTTAAAATAATTACAAAATGACCTGTAAAATAAATCCTAACCTAAGTTACAATTAAACCTAACACTACACTATCAATAAATAAATTAAATAAAATACCTACAATTACCTACAATTAAACCTAACACTACACTATCAATAAATTAATTAAATACAATACCTACAAATAACTGCAATGAAATAAACTAACTAAAGTACAAAAAAAATAAAAAAGAACTAAGTTACAAAAAATAAAAAATCGGAACAGCCAATAGAATGCGAGCTCAATCTGATTGGCTGATCGGATCAGCCAATCGGATTGAACTTGATTCTGATTGGCTGATTCCATCAGCCAATCAGAATATTCCTACCTTAATTCCGATTGGCTGATAGAATCCTATCAGCCAATCGGAATTCGAGGGACGCCATCTTGGATGACGTCATTTAAAGGAACCGTCATTCGGCTAGTAGGCCTCAGGAGAAGAGGATGTTCCGCGTTGGATGGAAGATGATGGCTCCCGAAGAAAGAAGATTGAAGATGCCGTTGATAGAAGACTTCATCCGGATCATGGACCTCTTCAGCTCCCACTTGGATGAAGACTTCAGCCAGATCATGGACCTCTTCAGCTCCCGCTTGGATGATGACTTCAGCCGGATCATGGACCTCTTCAGCCCCCCGCTTGGGCTTGGATCAGGACATTGGAGGAGCTCTTCTGGATCGATCGGTGAACCTGGTATGGTGAAGATAAGGTAGGAAGATCTTCAGGGGCTTAGTGTTAGGTTTATTTAAGGGGGGTTTGGGTTAGATTAGGGGTATGTGGGTGGTGGGTTGTAATGTTGGGGGGGGTATTGTATGTTTTTTTTTTACAGGCAAAAGAGCTGAACTTCTTGGGGCATGCCCCGCAAAGGGCCCTGTTCAGGGCTGGTAAGGTAAAAGAGCTTTGAACTTTAGTATTTAGAATAGGGTAGTGCATTTTTTATTTTGGGGGGCTTTGTTATTTTATTAGGGGGCTTAGAGTAGGTGTAATTAGTTTAAAATTGTTGTAATATTTTTTTTATGTTTGTAAATATTTTTTATTTTTTGTAACTTAGTTCTTTTTTATTTTTTGTACTTTAGTTAGTTTATTTCATTGTAGTTATTTGGAGGATTTGTATTTAATGTATTTATTGATAGTGTAGTGTTAGGTTTAATTGTAACTTAGGTTAGGATTTATTTTACAGGTAAATTTGTAATTATTTTAACTATTTTAGCTATTAAATAGTTCTTAACTATTTAATAGCTATTGTACCTGGTTAAAATAAATACAAAGTTACCTGTAAAATAAATATTAATCCTAAAATAGCTATAATATAATTATAATTTATATTGTAGCTATATTAGGATTTATTTTACAGGTAAGTATTTAGCTTTAAATAGGAATAATTTATTTAAGAAGAGTTAATTAATTTCGTTAGATTTAAATTATATTTAACTTAGGGGGGTGTTAGTGTTAGGGTTAGACTTAGCTTTAGGGGTTAATACATTTATTAGAATAGCGGTGAGCTCCGGTCGGCAGATTAGGGGTTAATAATTGAAGTTAGGAGTCGGCGATGTTAGGGAGGGCAGATTAGGGGTTAATACTATTTATTATAGGGTTAGTGAGGCAGATTAGGGGTTAATAATTTTATAATAATAGCGGTGCGGTCCGCTCGGCAGATTAGGGGTTAATAAGTGTAGGCAGGTGGAGGCGACGTTGTGGGGGGCAGATTAGCGGTTAATAAATATAATATAGGGGTCGGCGGTGTTAGGGGCAGCAGATTAGGGGTACATAGGGATAATGTAAGTAGCGGCGGTTTACGGAGCGGCAGATTAGGGGTTAAAAATAATATACAGGGGTCAGCGATAGCGGGGGCGGCAGAATAGGGGTTAATAAGTGTAAGGTTAGGGGTGTTTAGGCTTGGGGTACATGTTAGGGTGTTAGGTGCAGACGTAGGAAGTGTTTCCCCATAGCAAACAATGGGGCTGCGTTAGGAGCTGAACGCGGCTTTTTTGCAGGTGTTAGGTTTTTTTTCAGCTCAAACAGCCCCATTGTTTCCTATTGGGGAATCGTGCACGAGCATGTTTTTGAGGCTGGCCGCGTCCGTAAGCAACTCTGGTATCGAGAGTTGAAGTTGCGTTAAATATGCTCTACGCTCCTTTTTTGGAGCCTAACGCAGCCATTCTTGGGAATCTCAATACCAGAGTTATTTTAAAGGTGCGGCCAGAAAAAAGCCAGCGTTAGATACGCGGGTCCTTACCGACAAAACTCTAAATCTAGCCGTAGGATTGCTATGAAGCATTTTTGAAGCATCTTTAATGCTTTTACATTTTGGGAACTTCTATTTAATTTCCTAAGGGTTTAGAAATCATGTAAATAAGTGATAAGTGCATTATTTCCTTAATTGTCATGTAGGTGATAAGAGTCCTTATGTACTGTAAGTTAGAATTGTTAGTTAGGGTGATCAATATTATACAACCATATACAATACATGGCTCCTGAAAAAAATACTATTACATAAGTAAACAATTTAATATTTATAAAACAGTTCCGTATTAAACATTTTCTATAAACAAGAGAGGGCATATCCTTATAACTTGAAAGGTAATAACCAGTTCCCCACAAGGAATGGGAAACTTAGTAAACTTTTAATAATATAGGCCTAGATTTAGAGTTGGGCGGTAGCCGTCAAAACCAGCGTTAGAGGCTCCTAACGCTGGTTTTGGGCTACCGCCGGTATTTAGAGTCAGTCAGGAAAGGGTCTAACGCTCACTTTCCAGCCGCGACTTTTCCATACCGCAGATCCCCTTAAGTCATTTGCGTATCCTATCTTTTCAATCGGATCTTTCTAACGCCGGTATTTAGAGTCGTGGCTGAAGTGAGCGTTAGAAATCTAACGACAAAACTCCAGCAGCAGAAAAAAGTCAGTAGTTAAGAGCTTTCTGGGCTAATGCCGGTTTATAAAGCTCTTAAGTACACTAACACCCATAAACTACCTATGTACCCCTAAACCGAGGTCCCCCCACATCGCCGCCACTCTATTAAATTTTTTTAACCCCTAATCTGCCGACCGCCACCTACGTTATACTTATGTACCCCTAATCTGCTGCCCCTAACACCGCCGACCCCTGTATTATATTTATTAACCCCTAACCTGCCCCCCACAACGTCGCCGCCAGCTACCTACAATAATTAACCCCTAATCTGCCGACCGCAAAGCGCTGCCACCTACGTTATCCTTATATACCCCTAATCTGCTGCCCCTAACACCGCCGACCCCTATATTATATTTATTAACCCCTAATCTGCCCCCCTCAACGTTGCCTCCACCTGCCTACACTTATTAACACCTAATCTTCCGAGCGGACCGCACCGCTACTATAATAAAGATATTAACCCCTAATCTGCCTCACTCCCGCCTCAATAACCCTATAATAAATAGTATTAACCCCTAATCTGCCCTCCCTAACATCGCCGACACCTAACTTCAATTATTAACCCCTAATCTGCCGACCGAATCTCGCCGCTACTGTAATAAATGGATTAACCCCTAAAGCTAAGTCTAACCCTAACACTAACACCTCCCTAAATTAAATATAATTTAAATCTAACGAAATAAATTATCTCTTATTAAATAAATTATTCCTATTTAAAGCTAAATACTTACCTGTAAAATAAACCCTAATATAGCTACAATATAAATTATAATTATATTATAGCTATTTTAGGATTTATATTTATTTTACAGGTAACTTTGTATTTATTTTAACCAGGTACAATAGCTATTAAATAGTTAAGAACTATTTAATAGCTAAAATAGTTAAAATAATTACAAAATTACCTGTAAAATAAATCCTAACCTAAGTTACAATTAAACCTAACACTACACTATCAATAAATAAATTAAATAAACTACCTACAATTATCTACAATTAAACCTAACACCCAAGGGTGTTAAGGGAACTTAGCACTGTTATAGACAAACCTTCACTCTTAATTTTTCAAGACTCATTATCCTCAGGCATGGTACCCCAGGATTGGCGTAAAGCTGATGTGGTGCCACTATTCAAAAAGGGAAGCAGGGATGATCCAGGAAGCTATAGACCAGTTAGTCTGACATCAATAGTGTGGAAGATATTTGAAGGGATTATAAGGGATTATATTGATGAGCATATTCGTGTAAACAAGATTATGAGTTCTAATCAGCATGGCTTTAGGAGAAATAGATCATGTCAAACTAATCTAATTAGATTCTACGAGGAAGTAAGTAAAAATATAGATAAAGGGGAATCAGTTGATGTGATATACTTAGATTTTGCAAAGGCATTTGATACAGTGCCACATGAGAGATTAATGCACAAAATTAAGGGACTGGGAATAGCTGAAAATGTTAGCTCATGGATAAATAACTGGATAAAAGATAGGGAGCAACGAGTAGTAGTAAATGGATCATACTCAGATTGGACAAAGGTAATCAGTGGCGTCCCCCAGGGATCAGTCCTGGGCCCTGTTCTTTTTAATATTTTTATAAATGACTTGGAGCATGGATTAAATAGCGAAATCTCTATTTTTGCAGATGATACTAAGTTAAGTAAGGTCATAAGGTCAGAGCAGGACGAACTCTCTTTACAAAGGGATTTGCTAAAATTAGAACTATGGGCAAGTGAATGGAAAATGAGATTTAATACGGAAAAATGCAAGGTTCTACATTTTGGAAGTAAAAATAAGCAGGCTACATATTTTTTAAATGGGACAAGACTTAGCCAAACACAGGAGGAAATGGATTTGGGAGTAGTAATAGATAACAAGCTAAAGATGGGTGCACAATGCAGGGCAGTGGCTTCAAAGGCTAATAAGATACTAGCATGTATTAAAAGAGGCATTGATTCAAGGGAGGAAAGCATAATTCTGTCATTATATAAAGCCCTGGTAAGACCTCACCTTGAGTTTGGAGTGCAGTTCTGGGGACCAATTGCTAAAAAAGATATTGCAGAACTAGAAAAAGTTCAGAGAAGGGCCACAAAGCTAATAAGAGGATTGGAGAAATTAACCTATGAGGAGAGGCTAGCCAAACTGGGTCTGTTTTCTTTAGAAAAAAGGCGCTTGAGAGGTGACATGATTACTTTATATAAATATATTCAAGGCCCATATACAGAGATGGCAGAAGCTCTGTTTATTCCAAGAAAATTGTTTCTGACAAGAGGTCATAATTTAAGGTTGGAGGAAAGGAGATTTAATCTCCTGCAACGGAAACGTTTTTTCACTGTAAGAGCAATAAAATTGTGGAACTCATTACCAAAGGAGGTAGTGAATGCCAATACCATAGATACATTTAAAAATAGTCTGGATAAATTTCTGTATATAAACAAAATTCATGGATATGATTGCTAGTATTAAATGGGTCACATTTTAATGGGGTTATTTAAGCTTAACTGGAGCTTTTTGTAAGTATTTTAGATTTGTATAGGTTGAACTTGATGGACTTCAGTCTTTTTTCAACCTTATCTACTATGTTACTATGTATGTTACTATCAATAAATAAATTAAATACAATTCCTACAAATAAATACAATTAAATAAACTAACTAAAGTACAAAAAATAAAAAAGAACTAAGTTACAAAAAATAAAAAAATATTTACAAATATTAGAAAAATATTACAATTTTAAACTAATTACACCTACTCTAAGCCCCCTAATAAAATAACAAAGACCCCCAAAATAAAAAAATGCCCTACCCTATTCTAAATTACAAAAGTTCAAAGCTCTTTTACCTTACCAGCCCTTAAAAGGACCTTTTGTGGGGCATGCCCCAAAGAATTCAGCTCTTTTGCCTGTAAAAAAAACCATACAATACCCCCCCCCAACATTACAACCCACCACCCACATACCCCTAATCTAACCCAAACCCCCCTTAAATAAACCTAACACTAAGCCCCTGAAGATCTTCCTACCTTGTCTTCACCTCGCCGGGTATCACACATATCACACCGATCCGTCCTGGCTCTGATGTCTTGATCCAAGCCCAAGCGGGGGCTAGACATCCATCATCCGGCGGCTGAAGAGGTCCAGAAGAGGCTCCAAAGTCTTCATCCAATCCAGGAAGAAGAGGCGATCCGGACCAGCAACCATCTTGATCCAAGCGGCATCTTCTATCTTCATCCGATGACGACCGGCTCCATCTTGAAGACCTCCACCGCAGACCCATCTTCTTCTTCCGACGACTTCCCGACGAATGACTGTTCCTTTAAGGGACGTCATCCAAGATGGCGTCCCTCGAATTCCGATTGGCTGATAGGATTCTATCAGCCAATCGGAATTAAGGTAGGAAAATTCTGATTGGCTGATGGAATCAGCCAATCAGAATCAAGTTCAATCCGATTGGCTGATCCAATCTGATTGGCTGATTTATTAGTTAATTTATTTCGTTAGATTTAAATTATATTTAATTTAGGGGGGTGTTAGGGTTAAAGTTAGACTTAGCTTTAGGGGTTAATAAATTTATTAGAGTAGCGGTGAGCTCCTGTCGGCAGATTAGGGTTTAATACTTGAAGTTAGGTGTCGGCAATGTTAGGGAGGGCAGATTAGGGGTTAATACTATTTATTATAGGGTTATTGAGGTGGGAGTGAGGCGGATTAGGGGTTAATACATTTATTATAGTAGCGCTCAGGTCCGGTCGGCAGATTAGGGGTTAATAAGTGTAGTTAGGTGGAGGCGACGTTTGGGCGGCAGATTAGGGGTTACTAAATATAATATAGGGGTCGGTGATGTTAGGTCAGCAGATTAGGGGTACATAGGGATAATGTAGGTGGCGGGGATGTACGGAGCGGCAGATTAGGGGTTAAATATAATATGCAGCGGTCAGCGATAGCGGGGGCGGCAGATTAGGGGTGTTTAGACTCGGGGTACATGTTAGGGTGTTAGGTGCAGACGTAGGAAGTGTTTCCCATAGAAAACAATGGGGCTGCGTTAGGAGCTGAACGCGACTTTTTTGCAGGTGTTAGTTTTTTTTTCAGCTCAAACAGCCCCATTGTTTTCTATGGGGGAATCGTGCACGAGCACGTTTTTGAAGCTGGCCGCGTGCGTAAGCACCGCTGGTATCTAGAGTTGAAGTTGCGGTAAATATGCTATACGCTCCTTTTTTGGAGCCTAACGCAGCCCTTCTGTGAACTCTAAATACCAGCTAGAAAAAAGCATGCGTAGCTAACGCACCCCTTTGGCCGCACAACTCTAAATCTAGGCGATAGACTTTAAGGACAACTAATGAAGTTGTAATGTATAAAATATAATATTGTAGTATATGCAGTGAGAACTCAAGTTACACAATAGAAGCGAAGACAGCAGAGTCACATCCAGGAAGAGATGTGAGAAAGACAGTTAGTGACACAGGTTAGCAAGGAAGGAGATAGGTCTGGTGCAGAGAAGTAGATTTGGGCGTCATCAACATAAAAATCATATTGGAAACCATGGGACTTTATTAGGGAACCTAGTGATGACGTGTAGATTGAGAAGAGTAGGGGACCAAGGACAGAACCTTGCGGTACCCCTACAGAAAGTGGTGATGGGGCAGAGGAGGCCCCAGAGAAGGCTACACTAAAGGTACGGTTTGACAGGTAGGAAGAGAACCACAAGAGGGCTGTGTCACAGATGCAGAAGGATTGGAGGGTTTGGAGCAAAAGAGGGTGGTCAACTATATCAGGCTGCGGACAGATCAAGGAGGATAAGCAGAGAGAAGTGGCCTTTTGATTTTGCTGTAAGTAGGTCGTTGGTAACCTTATTGATTGCTGTCTCTGTGGAGTGATGGGATGAAATCCAGATTGCAGTGGGCCAAGGAGGGAGTTTAATGCAAGGAAATGGGATAGACGTGAATATACTAGTTTTTCAAGAAGCTTTGGGGCAAGAGGGAGGAGGGAAATAGGGCGGCAGTTGGATGCAGAGGTTGGATCAAGGGAAGGTTTTTGGAGGATAGGTGTGACCAGTGCATGTTTCAGAGATGAGGGAAATTTACCAGTGCTGAGGGAGAGGTTGAAAATGTAAGTGAGTATAGGGGTAAGGGTAGAAGAGAGGGAGGGGAGTAGCTGTGAGGGGATAGAGCCAAGGGGACAGGTAATGAGGTGAGAGCTCAGTATAAGTGCCGAAACTTCTTCCTCAGTAACAGGGGAGAAAGAGCTAAGTTTATGGCTATGTGGGTTGTGGTCGGTTGCCAATGTTTGAGGGGGTGAGAGAATGGAATTATGTTGAGAGCTGATTTTGTTTCTGATAGAGTTCGTTTTGTCATTGAAGTGGCTGACAAAAACTTGAGCTGACAGAGAAGTTGTATTAGGAGGTGGGGGTGGGCGGAGAAGAGTATTGGGTTTGAAGAAAGGTTAGAGATAAGAGTAGAGAATTAATGTTGCTTATATAGATTAAGATTTAGAATAGTAGAAGTTCAAGATGACTTTGTAATGAAGAAAATCAGCTGAACTCCGAGATTTTCTCCAGTGCTGATCAGCAGTACGGGAACATCTGCGTAGGTACCGTGTCAGAGTAGTATGCCAGGGCTGAGGATGAGTGTGTGATTTCTGAGCTATGGTAAGAGGGGCCAGATTGTCAAGGAAGGATGTAAGAGTGGAATTATAGTGGCAGATAGATTGGTCAGGGCAGGAAAAGGAGGAGAAGGAGGAGAAGAGATACTTGAGGGAATTAGCAAGATGTTGCTGATCTAATGACATAGTGCTTCTGTGAAGTTTGGTGTGAGGAGTAGGAGGAGGGAGAGTTGTAGGGAGGGATGATATGTTGCAAGTGAGGAGATGGTGGTCAGAAAAAGGAAAAGGGGAGTTTGTGAAGTTTGAGTGCATCAATAGCTAAAGATCAGGTCAAGGGAGTGACCATCTTTGCGAGTGGAAGAATCAGTCCATTGTGACAAACCAAAAGAAGAAGTGAGTTGCAGAAGTTGTTTTGCAGATGAGGCAGTGTTATTGTCAAGAGGGATGTTGAAGTTGCCAAGTATGAGGGCAGGGGTGTCTGTGGAAAGGAAATAAGGTAGCCAGGCAGCCAAGTGATCTAGAAATTGAGTTGAGGAGCCAGGGGGTCAGTACATGACTGCAGCATGTATAGAGAGGGGAGAGAATAAGTGAATAATGTGGGTTTCGAATGAGGAAAATGTGAGGGAAGAGATGGGTTGTATTTGTTGAAAGGTGCAACGAGAGGAAAGTAAAATACCTACACCACCTCCTTGTCTATTACCAGACCTAGGAGTGTGGCTGAGGTGGAGACCCCAATGTGACAGAGCAGCAATGGATGCTGTGTCTAGGGAAGAGACATGTTTCTCCCCCAGAAAGTTAAGGGAGTGGGAGATAAAGAGGTCATGTATAGAAGTGAGCTTGTTGCAAACAGAGCGAGAGTTCCAGAGTGCACAAGTGAAAGGAGTAGAGGCATTAGATGCAAGAGGAATGTGAGTAAGGTTGGCAGAGTTTTGTTTTCTGAGTCTATGGGAAGGTACACATGGATGTGCAGGGCTAGGCAGTTCTTTGGGACCAGGATTAGGGGATATGTCACCAGCAGTTAGTAAAAGCAAGAGGGAGAGTGACATGAGATGAGATACAGATTTGCAGTAATGAGACTGTTTTTGAGACGAGGTGCAGGGGGGAGAAAGAGTGTTTAGGAATAGGTAAAGTTCATGAGTTCAAAAGTAAGGTGAGTTAAAGAGAGATGGGCTAATGAACAGTGCAGGTGGAGATGGAGAAGGAGTAATTGAATAATGTAGTTTGTTATAGTGAAAGGAGGTAGCAAAAAGGAATATGAATATATTGAGCATTTTTACAAAAGTGGGAAACAATTAAACACATAAGTCACAGTATTACAGCAGCAATTACATAAGGAAACAATGAGATACATAGAGCATAATATTACAAAAGTACTTGCCTTGTGTCTTGCCCCTTGCCCAATCCTTGTACAATTCTAGTATAATTCTTTCTTAATGCCTCACTTATAAAATGTTCACTCAAAAATGTGAAAATATGTTGTTGTAGCAATGCACACTGCCCAGTGGAATGCACGGCCCAGTGCAATGCACAGCCCAAGCTAATGTTAAATATATAGGCAGGGAAGTCAGCTGTGTTCACTAAATTACTCGATTGATAAATCAAAGACAAATGAAGGGCCAATTTGAATAAAATGATTTGCCTGAATAAAACGGTGAGCTACAGGGGCATCCAGATCCTTCCTTATGATGCTGGATTTGTGCTTGTTCATCCTCTCACGAGCCTTATGTGTTGTCTCACCCACATAAAGCAAACCACATGTGCATTTTATTAAGTAAATAACATACTCGCTATTACAATTGTAATATCCCTTCATGTCAAATCTTTTGCCTGAATGTGGGTGAAATAAAACAGCAAAAAATGAACAAAGTCCAGCTCCATAGAATAAAAGAAAGTCCTTTATTTAATCCATATTTAAAAAAACAGGGGTACAGCAGATTAAAAAAGGGAGCATAATAACGGCTTATGCGTTTCGGCAGAAAAAAGCCGTAATCATAGCCTGTACTAAACACCTTGCTCTAGGTATTTAAACACACTCCTTCTACCTAATAGGTTAAAAAAAATAAAGTACTAGTTACGCCCTCAAATTTCTTAACCCATTCAGATATCAGGTTAGCAAAACTTTGAAGCCTTCACTTATATACAATAAATGGTAATAGGTGATTCAACCATACATATTATATACATATTGGATACATCTGATACAGCAAGAAAACAGATGAGGATAAGCTATATACAGAAATTCATACTGCAATATAAAATATATAAAATTCATATTAGAATAAACTATAAAAAGACCCATACTATCTTCATGGTAATAAGGTAAGTGTCTTAACTTAGAAACAGCATGTCATAGATTAACCAACGATAGGTTGCATAAGCCTAAGATATAAGCGGAACATATGATATTAATATGATAGGTGGGGAGAAAAAAGAGAGCATTACTTTTGTCACAGAATATAATAGACAAACTAATAAGGTGTTGAATATCTTGAGAAAGCATTGGCACATTTTGAAGGTATGTAAGCCCCATGTTACTGGTTTTAAGGATACTTTCATGCCTGTCTTTAGACGTGCTCCTTCCTTAAAGGATAAATTAATAAAAAATGATGTTGACACAACTAAAACTAGTGGAATTCTTATATTATGAGTGCCAGTAAAGGTTGTTTCCCATGTTTGGGATGTTTCATTTGTGGAAACATGATTAAAGGTGCTGTTTTCTTTCAGAAATAAAATGAAAAATTTAAATACACCCAAAGTTCAGTCAAATTAGTTCTTTCAGTGCATCTAATTCCAGGAATTAATCAACCCCTCTACCTCTGACACATCCAAAATAGCTGTAAAGTTATATTCCTTAGGCAAAGAAATAGCTTGTCCTACCGTTGAACAGGGAGCTTCTCACAGTTGCTATCGCACAGTTGTGCACCAAGCACCGAACACCGCCGGACAAACTCTCTCACCTACTAGCTGATCACAGCCTTTTGCTTGTCGCCTGTCTATGACGTGATTCTTACCGGAGGATTGAACGCCTTGTCTTTATTGAATGATGAGGAAAACAGGGGTGATCCCAGCACAATCCACCGCTATATGAAGTGGGAAGCTGGTATATAGAACAAAAAATTAACAAAGTCCAGCTCCATAGAATAAAAGAAAGTCCTTTATTTAATCCATATTTAAAAAAACAGGGGTACAGCAGATTAAAAAAGGGAGCGTAATAACGGCATATGCGTTTCGGCAGAAAAAAGCCGTAATCATAGCCTGTACTAAACACCTTGCTCTAGGTATTTAAACACACTCCTTCTACCTAATAGGTTAAAAGAAATAAAGTACTAGTTACGCCCTCAAATTTCTTAACCCATTCAGATATCAGGTTAGCAAAACTTTGAAGCCTTCACTTATATACAATAAATGGTAATAGGTGATTCAACCATACATATTATATACATATTAGATACATCTGATACAGCAAGAAAACAGATGCGGATAAGGTATATACAGAAATTCATATTGCAATATACAATGTATAAGATTCATATTAGAATAAACTTCAAAAAGACTCATACTATCTTGATGGTAATGAGGTAAGTGTCTTAACTTAGAAACAGCATGTCATAGATTAACCAACACTAGGTTGCGTAAGCCTAAAATATATGCGGAACATAGGATATTAATATGCTATCAATATCAAAATTAATTTGAGGATTTGATGAAAAAACACACATTAGAATGGGCAAGTGTATTATGCCAAATTATATATCAATCCATATATATAACCTAAATATACAAGTGGGCTATCCAGACTCAAATGATCTTTATATGACTAAAAGTTTATTAGTCTAAAATAACTTTATCTTGTGTCAAATAGATTAAAAGGAGGAAATGTTCTGGGTTTGAGGATTCATTCCCAAAAGTTAATGAGATCGTAACTTGAATTAAGACCAAGTGGTATTCTTGTTTTTAACTGAAAAACCCAGAACATTTCCCTTTTTAACAAAAGCTGGTCAAGGTCACCTCCCTAGCTGGTAAAACTGCCTTTTCGATAGCACACCATTTAAATGTACTCAACTTTCCATCATGTTTATCTGAGAAGTGCTGAACTAAAGGTGTAGTTGCTATACCTATCTTGATAGTAGAGAAGTGTTCCCTCATTCTGGAATTTATATCTCTGGTAGTTAACCCTACATAAGATAAGATAGATGACATAAGAAGCGTTGCAGTTAAGGCATGATTTAATCTCAAACTCTTGGTTGGTAACTGTTGATCTGAATTTTTTGGTTATCTGTACATAATCACAGGGTTTCCAGCATGTATGCCCACATCTATACATTTTACAATGTCTAAGCCAAGAGCTAGGTCTATTGTGAATTCGTTTTAGGTGCGAGGGAGAAAGCAAATTGCCTATAGTCGGACTTCTCCTATAAGAGCATCTCAAACCTTTTGTGACTACATCAGTTAATTTGTCGTCTGCCGCCAGCAAACCAAAGTACTTATAAATGATTTTGCAGATGTCATAGTATTTGGGTTGTGCTTTTCTCTAGATTCTTATTTTTGTTTTCATTGTCATTAAGTAATGTGCTCCTAGGTAACCTTTACACCTCTGAACTAGCTTTATGGATATCTCTCCTTGAGTATCCTTGATCTAATAATCTTTGTGCAACATCATTTGCCTCATCCACAAAATTGCTCTGACTACTGCAGTTTTGTTTGAGTCTCACAAATTGGCCTTTTGCAATTGCGTACGGAACATGTTGAGGATAACAGCTAGCTGTGTGCCGCAGAGTGTTTCCAGAGATAGGCTTGCTGTACACCTTCAAACTCACCCTACCATTGCTGCCTGTAAGGGCTACATCCAAAAAATGTATCTTAGATATTTGATGGTCAAAGCAAGCCTACACAATTGTCATTGAGCCAATCAACAAAGAAAACAACCTGTTCCCTAGTACCAGACCAGATGAACAACAAATCATCTATGAAGCGTCTACAAAAACAGATGTGCTGTTTAAAAGGGTTTCTATCTCCAAAACTGCAGACCAACTCCAACCAACCTAAAAATAGTTTGGCGTAGGATGGTGTAAATTTAGCCCCCATTGCAGTACTACATCTCTGGAGATAGAAAGTTCCTTCAAATTGAAAATAATTGTGAGTTAATAAAAATAAAGTTACTTTCTCAATGTATGCCCGAAATTCACTAGAATAGTCAGTGTAGTATGTCAAGAAATATTGGATGGCCTCAATCCCTTAAGCATGGGGTATAGAACTGTACAGTGAGACTGCATCAATGGTTAGCCATGTGTGAACTTCTTTCCATTCAAAATGTTCAAGCAGACCCAATCGGCTAGATTACGAGTTTTTGTCGGTAAGGCTTGCGGCTCTAACGCTCTTTTTTTTTCCACCGGTCCCTTAAGCCAACGCTGGTATTACATCTCACCTCAATACCAGCATTGCTTACGGTAGCGGTAAGCTGGCTAAACGTGCTCGTGCACGATTTCACCATAGGAAACAATGGGGCTGAGCTGGTTGGAAAAAAACCTAACACCTGCAAAAAAGCAGTGTCCAGCTTCTAACGCTGCCCCATTGTTTCCTATGGGGAAAGAAAAAATATGTCTGCACCTAACACCCTAACATGAACCCTGAGTCTAAACACCCCTAATATTACACTCATTAACCCCTAATCTGCCGCCCCCGACATTGTCGCCACCTGCATTATACTATTAACCCCTAATCTTCTGCTCCGGACACCGCCGCCACCTACATTATGCTTATAAACCCCTAATCTGCTGCCCCCAACTTCGCCGACACCTACATTATAGTTATTAACCCCTAATCTGCCATCCCCAACATCGCCACAACCTAACTATACTTATTAACCCCTAATCTGCTGACCGGTCATCGCCGCCATGTTAATAAATTTTTTAACCCCTAAACCACCGCACTCCCGCCTTGCAAACACTAGTTAATTTTTATTAACCCCTAATCTGCCTGCCCTAACATTGCCGACACCTACTTACATTTATTAACCCCTAATCTGCCACCCCCAACATCACCGCTACTATATTAAAGGTATTAACCCCTAAACCTAAGTCTAAACCTAACCCTAACCCCCCTAACTTAAATATAATTTAAATTAAACAAAATAAATTTAAAAACAAATTAAAAATTATTCCTATTTAAAACTAAATACTTACCTGTAAAATAAACCATAAGATAGCTACAATATAACTAATAGTTACATTGTAGCTAGCTTAGGATTTATATTTATTTCACAGGCAAGTTTGTATTTATTTTTACTAGGTACAATAGTTACTAAATATTTATTAACTATTTAATAGCTACCTAGCTAAAATAAGTACAACATTACCTGTAAAATAAATCATAACCTAAGTTACAATTACATCTAACACTACACTATCATTAAACTAATTACCTAAACTACCTGCAATTAATTACAATTAAATTCAATAAACTAAATTTAAAAAAAAAACAAACACTAAATTAGAAAAATAAATAAACACTAAATTACAGAAAAAAAAAATTACAAGAAGTTTAAACTAATTACAAATTAATTGTAATTTCAGTTAGGATTTATTTTACAGGTAATTTTTTACTTATTTTAGCTAGGTAGCTATTAAATAGTTAATAACTATTTAATAACTATTGTACCTAGTTAAAGTAAATACAAACTTGCCTGTGAAATAAATATAAATCTTAAGATAGCTACAATGTACAATTAGTTATATTGTAGCAATCTTATAGTTTATTTTACAGGTATTTAGTTTTAAATAGGAATAATTGTTAATTTGTTTTTAAATTTATTTTGTTTAATTTAAATTATATTTAAGTTAGGGGGGTTTAGGGTTAGGTTTAGACTTAGGTTAAGGGGTTAATACCTTTAATATAGTAGCGGCGACGTTGGGGGTGGCAGATTAAGGGTTAATAAATGTAAGTAGGTGTCGGCGATGTTAGGGCAGGCTGATTAGGGGTTAATAAAAATTAATTAGTGTTTGCGAGGCGGGAGTGCGGTGGTTTAGGGGTTAATACATTTATTAAAGTGGCGGCGATGTCTGGTCAGCAGATTAGGGGTTAATAAGTGTAGTTGGGTTGCGGCGACGTAGGGGGCGGCAGATTAGGGGTTAATAACTATAATGTAGGTGTCGGCAATGTTAGGGGCAGCAGATTAGGGGTTCATAAGTATAATGTAGGTGGCGGCGATGTCCGGTCGGCAGATTAGGGGTTACATTTTTTTATTATAGTGTTTGCGATGTGGGGGGCCTCGGTTTAGGGGTTAATAGGTAGGTTATGGGTGTTAGTGTACATTGTAGCACTTTAGTTAAGAGTTTTATGTTCCAGCGTTAGCCCATAAAACTCTTAACTACTGACTTTTTAAATGCGGTAGAAGTCTTGACAGGAGAGGGTCTACCGCTCACTTCTTCCAAGACTTGTAATACCAGCGTTTGGCAAATCCCATTAAAAAGATAGAATACGCAATTGACGTAAGGGGATTTGCGGTAGCCTCGGGTCACGGAAGAAAAGTAAGCGGTGAGCCTCTACCTGCCAGACTTGTAATATCAGCGTTAGGTAAAAACGCTGCTTTTTTACGGCTAACGTAAAACTCGTAATCTAGGCGAATGTGTGTTTGGTGTCACGCAAATAAGTTGGTAAAGTTGTGACTATGGGTTGGAGCAATGAATCCAGCCATTGGGATGAATCTATCCCACTCACTATTGGTCTGCCTTGAACATTTATGAGCAATTTGTGGACTTTTGGAAGGAAATGAAAGATGGGGGTTCTAGGATGAGATACATATAAGAACTCAAAGGTGTTTTTATCAATATATCCAAATTCTATACCATTATCTAATAGTTGACTTGAGTCCTAAATCCATCAGTGGGTTCTCTGGCCAATACCATATAGTCCCTTACATTATGTAGCTGTCGTAGGGCCTCTTGGACATAATCTGTTCAATTGAGGACCATCACCGATCCCCCCTTGTCCGCTTGTCTTATCACCAGATTTTTATTGTCTTGTAAATCTTTGAGAGCTTGTCTTCCTGTCCTTTTAAGATTGCTAGTTGTGGTGCCTGAAGTATATTTAAGAGTAATCAAATCTTTCTCTACTCTTTTAAACAAAGTCTCTAGTGTGGAACCTCTGCTTTCTATAGGGTAAAATCTAGATTTATTTTTGCAGGTATGACCTTCACCAATATCTCCCCCAATTACAGTACTTTCATTATATAGTTGTTGAAGGGCTACCACATCACAATTCTCTTGAAAAGTCAAATCTGTTTGTGTTACATCTTTGCCGGTATTATCTGTTTCTATATCAGACCCACTAAAGTGTCTCTTTAGTGTAATGTTCCTGATTAGTGATGTTGCAAATAGTTTGCCGGTGAATAGTTCGCCAGCGAATAGTTCCCGGCGAACATAGCATGTTCGCGTTCGCCTCGGCGGGCGAACATATGCAATGTTCGATCTGCCCCCTATTCTTTATCATTGAGTAAACTTTGACCCTCTACCTCACAGTCAGAAGACACATTACAGCCAATCAGCAGCAGACCCTTCCTCCCAGACCCACAGCATCCATTTTAGATTCATTTGGAAGCTGCATTCTTAGTGAGAGGAGGGACAGTGTAGCTGCTGCTGATTTAATAGGGAAATCGATAGCTAGGCTAGTGTATTCAGTGTCCACTACAGTCCTGAAGGACTCATCTGATCTCTGCTGTAAGGACAGCACCCCAAAAAGCCCTTTTTAGGGCTAGAACATTAGTCTGCTTTTTTTTTTTTTCCTGTGTAATGTAACTGCAGTTGCCTGCCTGCCAGCATGTGTGTCAGGCTCACAGCGTATACTGTTCCCACTTGCCCAGTGCCACCACTCATATCTGATGTAACAGTAGTGTACATTTAAAACAAACAAACACTTTTTTGAATGTGAAATAATAGCAGACAGCTGCCAGTACCCAAGATGGCCGCCAATAAGGCAGATGGGGAGGGTTAGAGAGCTGTTTTGGGGGGGATCAGGGAGGTTGGGGGCTAAGGGGGGATGCTACACCACAGCATATGTAAATATGCTAAAAAATAAAAATAATTTAAAAACCTTTTATTTTAGTACTGGCAGACGTTCTGCCAGTACTTAAGATGGCGGGGACAATTGTGGGGTCGGGGAGGGAAGGGAGCTGTTTTGGAGGGATCATGGGGTCTGATGTGTCAGGTGGGAGGCTGATCTCTACACTAAAGCTAAAATTAACCCTGCAAGCTCCCTACAAACTACCCAATTAACCCCTTCACTGCTAGCCATAATACAAGTGTGATGCGCAGCAGCATGTAGCAGCCTTCTAATTACCAGAAAGCAACGCCAAAGTCATATATGTCTGCTATTTCTGAACAAAGAGGATCCCAGAGAAGCATTTACAACCATTTGTGCCATAATTGCACAAGCTGTTTGTAAATAATTTCACTGAGAAACCTAAAATTGCGAAAAAAAAAAATTTAAAATTTGATCGCATTTGGCTTTGAAATGGTGGCATTAAATATACCAAAATGGGCCTAGATCAATACTTTGGGTTGTCTACTACACTACACTTAAGCTAAAATTAACTCTACAAGCTGCCTACATGCTCCCTAATTAACCCCTTCACTGCTGGGCATAAAACACGTGGTGCGCAGTGGCCTTTAGAAGCCTTCTAACTACCAAAAAGCAACGCCAAAGCCATATAAGTCTGCTATTTCTGAACAAAGGGCATCCTAGAGAAGCATTTACAACCATTTATGCCATAATTGCATAAGTTGTTTGTAAATAATTTCTGTGAGAAACCTAAAGTTTGTGAAAAAGTGAACAATTTTTTTTTTTATTTGATCGCATTTGGCGGTGAAATGGTGGCATGAAATATACCAAAATGGGCCTAGATCAATACTTTGGGTTGTCTACTACACTACACTTAAGCTAAAATTAACTCTACAAGCTGCCTACATGCTCCCTAATTAACCCCTTCACTGCTGGGCATAAAACACGTGTGGTGCGCAGTGGCATTTAGCAGCCTTCTAATTACCAAAAAGCAACGCCAAAGCCATATAAGTCTGCTATTTCTGAACAAAGGGGATGCTATGACTACGGCTATCGCCGAAATGCATAAGCGAAAGGAATGCTGAACTAACTGTGTACATGTCCATTATTGATGTCATTTTAACAGGCTATGGAGCCTAATAAAAGTTACGTTTTATTCTAAGCACAAAACAGTCTGGTGCTCCTCATTTGAACTTTTGATTGTGTACTGAACAAAGGGGATCCCAGAGAAGAATTTACAACCATTTATGCCATAATTGCATAAGTTGTTTGTAAATAATTTCTGTGAGAAACCTAAAGTTTGTGAAAAAGTGAACAATTTTTTTTTTATTTTATTGCATTTGGCGGTGAAATAGTGGCATGAAATATACCAAAATGGACCTAGATCAATACTTTGGGTTGTCTACTACACTACACTTAAGCTAAAATTAACTGTACAAGCTGCCTACATGCTCCCTAATTAACCCCTTCACTGCTGGGCATAAAACACATGTGGTGCGCAGTGGTATTTAGCAGCCTTCTAATTACCAAAAAGCAACGCCAAAGCCATATAAGTCTGCTATAATGGCATGTCTGGCACACAGTGTTGGGGCAAGGGTCCATCTGACCACTGATACCTGGTCTGCAAAGCATGGTCAGGGCAGGTATATCACCTACACTGCGCCTGTGAAGCGGGCGTAACCCTTACACTACCTGATCGATACAATATCATACCTGATAATTTAAAGCACGATATTCCAAAAAATTTAGGAATGTTAGTTGATTTATGCCCTTTATGGATTAAAACCAGACTCGGCATCAACTATGTAATTTTCCATGGGAGTTTTGGCATGGATCCCCCTCAGGCATGCCACAGTCCAGGTGTTAGTGCCCTTGAAACAACTTTTCCATCACTATTGTGGCCAGAAAGAGTCCCTGTGGGTTTTAAAATTCGCCTGCCTATTGAAGTCTATGGCGGTTCCCCGGTTCGTGAAGTTTTGCGGAAGTTCGCGCCCGCCGTTTGCGAACCCAAATTTTTAGGTTCGCGACATCACTGTTCCTGATTAGTCTATTTACATCAATGATTATTTGAAATAAATTGAAGGTGTTAGATGGTGCAAAATTTAGGCCATAACTGAAAACCTTGTGTTGACTCTCAGTTAAAACGACAGAGGATGTTAATTAGATTGTTCATTTGTATTTGCTTTGGGGAAGGCTGGTTCTCTTCCTGTGGTATGTTTATACTTTGATTGCCTCCTGTGGCTCCTCCCATGTCCAAGAGAAAAACCTGATATAAGGTGTCTTTGTCTGATTGCATTCTACCAGCATTACCTGCTAATCCTTGATTTAAGTTCCCCAAGGAGGAAGCCTGATATTTAGTTTTAGAATGAATGGCTGTATTGCTATTTAATATAGATGAATAGTATTACTGTTTGTTCTGTATTTACCTGAGTAATGTGATGAGTGCTAGGTTTTAGAATACCCACTGGTTGTGAAACTGCACACTCTTGCTGTCCCATATCGTCAGAAGAATGCTCATCTTCACTATCTGAAAAGGATACTGATTTCACTGATTGTCTCCTACTTCTGCGCCTACCCCTGTGTTATTGTTATTTTTTCTAAATTTGGATCGTTGTGATCTATTCCAAATATAGACTGAGTTTGAATCATAATCTGACTTATCCCTTAATAATTTTGAATGTTTAGGTTCTATTATCATACTTTTAACCTCAGCCACAGATTTCTTTAGAATACCATGAAATTTAGGAAAGTCAAGATCAGTGCTACATTTGTTCATTTCAAGTGGCAATGTATCAATATCTTTCCTAATACTTTCTAGCAATTTGCTCTTGTATTGAATTAATAATAGCATTAGTCTAGATAAAGATTCTGATAATACACTATTTCATGAATTAACAAACTCAGTATCAACAGGGTTAAATTCTTAGGCCCCTAGGGATCATACCCACTTTAAAATATCTGTCCATGGTCCAAATGTCCCATTGGGTTTTGGCTTCTTTAGATAACAAATTATCCATGGTGTCAAATAGAGCACTTAATGACAAATTTGTAGTATCCATAGAGAATATAAGTTCACATTCTTGAGCATTACTTGTTCTTGCCATAGCTGATGAAAGGGAAAAATACTGCTGTACATTCTCCATTGTATAGGGAAATATGCAGTGGAAACAAAATGGGTGTAATCCGGTATAACCAGCATATACCAATATTAGAAATAAAAGGAAAAATGGAAATACACCCAAAGTTCAGTCAAATTAGTTCATACAGTGCATCCAATTCCAGGGATCAATTAACCCTTTCCCTCCGATACATCCAATATAGCTGTAATGTTATATTACTTAGGCAAAGAAAATAGCTTGTCCTACCGTTCAGCAGGGAGCTTCTCACAGGCCTTTCACCATGGCACTAGAGCAATATGTGTCCCAGCAGTTGCTATATCCCAGTTGTGCACCAATAACCAAACACCGCCGGACAAACTCTCTCACCTACTAGCTGATCACAGCCTTTTGCTTGTCGCCCGTCTATGACCAGAGGATTAAACGCCTTGTCCTTATGCGTTGCCGAGTCTTTATTGGATGATGGAGAAAACAGGGGTGATCCCAGCACAATCCACGCTATATAAAGTGGGAAGCTGGTATATAGAGCAAAAAAACAAACAAAGTCCAGCTCCATAGAATAAAAGAAAGTCCTTTATTTAATCCATATTTAAAAAAACATAGGGGTACAGCAGATTAAAAAATAGAGCATAATAATGGTTTACGCGTTTCGGCAGAATAAAGTCGTAATCATAGCCTTTACTAAACACCTTGCTCTAGATATTTAAACACACTTCTACCTAATAGGCTAAAGTACTAGTTATGCCCTAGGTGATTCAACGATACATATTATATACATATTGGATATATCTGATACAGCAAGAAAACAGATGCGGATAAGGTATAAATAAAAATTCATATTGTATAAAATTCATATTAGAATAAACTATAAAAATGACCTTACATGAAGATTATTAGATCAAGGATACTCAAGGAGAGATATCCATAAAGCTAGATCAGAGGTGTACAGGTTACCTAGGAGCACATTACTTAATGACAATAAAAATAAGAATCGAGAGAAAAGCACTACCCAAAAGGTTACCTTTGTAGCACCGCACAGTATGCAATACTATGACATCTGCAAAATCATTTGTAAGCACTTTGGTTTGATGGCAGCAGATGACAAATTAACTGATGTAATCACAAAATGTTTATGATGCTCTTACAGGAGAAGTCCAACTATAGGCAATTTGCTTTCTCCCTCGCAGCTAAAACCAATTCACAATAGACCTAGCTCTTGGCTTAGACATTGTGAAATGTATAGATGTGGGCATACATGCTTCAAACCCTGTGATTATGTACAGATTACCAAAACATTTAGATCAACAGTTACCAACCAAGAGTTTGAGATTAAATCATGTCTTAACTGTAAAGCTTCTTATGTCATCTATCTTATCACTTGTGATAGCTGTCAGCTTCAATACGTAGGGTTAACCACCAGAGATGTAAATTCCAGAATGAGGGAACACTTCTCTACCATCAAGATAGGTAAATCAACTACACCTTTAGTTCAGCACTTCTCAAATAAACATGATGGAAAGTTGAGTACATTTAAATGGTGTGCTATCGAAAAGGCAGTTTTACCAGCCAAGGGAGGTGACCTTGACCAGCTTTTGTCAAAAAGGGAAATGTTCTGGGTTTTTAAGTTAAAAACAAGAATACCACTTGGTCTTAGATCAAGTTACGATCTCATTAACTTTTGGGAATGAATCCCAAACCCAGAACATTTCCTTCTTTCAATCTATTTGACACAAGATAGATTTATTTTAGATTAATAAACTTTTATTCATATACAGATCATTTTGAGTCTGGATAGCCCACTTGTATAATTAGGTTGTATATATGGATTGATATATAATTTGGCATAATACACTTGCCCATTCTAATATGTGTGTGTTTTTTCATCAAGTCCTCAAATTAATTTTTATATTGATATCATATTAATATCTTATGTTACGCTTATATCTTAGGCTTACTCAACCTAGCGTTGGTTAATCTATGACATCAAGATAGTATGAGTCTTTTTAAAGTTTATTCTAATATGAATTTTATACATTGTATATTGCAATATGAATGTCTGTATATACCTTATCCGCATCTGTTTTCTTGCTGTATCAGATGTATCTAATATGTATATAATATTTATGGTTAAATCACCTATTACCATTTATTGTATATAAGTGAAGGCTTCAAAGTTTTGCTAAGCTGATATCTGAATGGGTTAGGTAATTTGAGGGTGTAACTAGTACTTTAGTTTTTTAACCTATTAGGTAGAAGGAGTGTGTTTAAATACCTAGAGCAAGGTGTTTAGTACAAGCTATGATTACAGCTTTTTTCTGCCAAAACGCTCCCTTTTTAAATCTGCTGTACCCCTGTTTTTTTTAAATATGGACTAAATAAAGGACTTTCTTTTATTCTATGGAGCTGGACTTTGTTCATTTTTTTGCTCTATATACCAGGTTCCCGCTTCATGTAGCAGTGGATTGTTCTGGGATCACCCTGTTTTCCCCATCATTCAATAAAGACAAGGCAACTGATAGGGCGTTTAATCTTCCGGTAAGAACCACGTCATAGACGGATGACAAGCAAAAGGCTGCGATCGGCTAGAAGATGAGAGAGTTTGTCCGGCAGTGTTCTGTGTTCAGTGCACAACTGGTCGATAGCACCTGCTGGGACACATCCTGCGCTAGTGCCATGGTAAAAGGCCTGTGAGAAGCTCCTTGTTTAACGGTAGGACAAACTATTTTCTTTGCCTAAGTAATATAACTTTACAACTATTTTGGATGTATCCAAGGGGAATGGTTGATTGATTCCTGGAATTGGATGCACCGAATGAACAAATTTGACTGAACTTTGGGTGTATTTCATTTTTTTTCCCTTTTATTTCTGAAAGAAAACAGCACCTTTAATCATGTTTCCACAACTGAAACATCCCAAACATGGGAAACAATCTTTACTGGCACTCATAATATAACGAATGCCACTAGTTTTAGTTGTGCCAACATCATTTTTTATTAATTTATCCTTTAAGGAAGGAGCACGTCCAAAGGCAGGCATGAAAGTATCCTTAAAACCAGTAACATGGGGCTTACATTCCTTCAAAATGTGCCAATGCTTTCTTAAGATATTCAGCACCTTATTAGTTTGTCTATCATATTATGTGACAAAAGTAATGCTCTCTTTTTTCTCCGCACCTTCATGATTTTTTTATTAGTATTCTTAAACAAATCCTGTCTAGGCCTCCCCTCAACATTTTTTTATTGCTTGAATCACATCATCTGGGTAGCCCCACTCCCTAAAATATTGACTAATTTCAGAAAGTCTACAATTAGATTTAACTGGAACAGAAACAATTTTCTTTACCCTGAGGAACTGGCTATAGAGAAGAGAATTCAATAAGGCAGGAGGATGAGCACTCTCATAGCGCAAAAGGTTACTGTGATCAATTAGCTTCCTATAAATGTCTGCCTTCAAAATATTCTCCTCTCTATAGACAGAGGTGTCAAGGAATTATATGTGCTCTTTACTCCATGTCAGCTTGAACTGAATATGTCTAGAGCAACAATTGAGATCATTAACAAATGCGAGCAGGTAGCCCAACCATATGCCAAATATATCATCAATATAGCGCCACCATGTGATGCCATATTGATAAAACAGATGATTCTCATAAAGAAAGCGTTATTCAAACATATTCATAAATATGTTGGCATAGTTTGGTGCAACATTGGAACACATCGTGGTGCCCTGTTTCTGGATGAAAAATTAGTCCTGGAATAAGAAATAATTACACCTTAAAATTATTTCAAACAACTCCATAAGAAAGATACATTGGGAGTCAGAATATTTCCCACTCAATCTCAATACACATTCCACTGCCCACATACCACTAGTGTGAGTGATGGAGGTGTATAAACTCACCACGTCAAGGGAAAAAAATAATATATTTTCTATCCAGCAATTGCAAATCCTCTTTTTTTTATAAAAAGTCATCTGTATCCCTAATAAAAGATTGTGAAAATACCACAAATGACCTCAGAATTTTATCAAGGAATATGGCAATGTTAGAGAAAATGGAATTGGTGCTTGCAACAATTGGTCTACCAGCGGGTCTTTTTTCAGACTAATGCACTTCGGTAAAGTGTAAAAAATTAAAAAAATTAACACAAAGGTACTCCAGTGGTTTCAGATCAATTAAACCCTTCCTCTCTGCTATTTTAACATGTAAGATTTCATTTCTGATCTGAAACGAAGGATCCCTATCCAAACGATCATACACCTCTCTGTCAGTTAACTGGGTCAAAATCTCATCAATATAATAATTCCTATCCAGAATTACAATGGCCCCACCCTTGTCAGCCTGTCTTAGTATGACACCTTTTTTCTTAAATGACTCAGTAGACGCATACTCAGACCTAGAGAAGTTACTAACATACCTCTTCCTATCATGCCCACCTGAATTTGGTAGTTTAGTAGGAATGAAGTTTGTATGCCAAATGCTTCTTGGATAATTTTTCAAATTCTTTACCAGAGAGCTCAGCTGGGGGAGTCTTAAGGAATTCTCTTGAACCCCTCACCAAAGTCGTAATCCTGTCTGCTTCCATTTCACTATAGCCAAAAATATTAGTGTCCTTCTCATGAATATTCTCCTCCATGGTAAAAAGGTGCAAAACAAATGCAAGTCAAAACAAATGCAAAAAGTTAGAAGAGTCCAGCACACTGATACCATAATGCACTCTGCCAGGGATACTGCAATCCCATAAATAGTAAGCAACAACAAAGGTGCAGCAGCATAAATAAAAATCATACAGTTTATTTGCAAAAAGCCCAAAAATTCGAATCAGCCAATAGAATGAGAGCTGCTTAAACCTATTGGCTGATTTTAACAGCTAATAGGATTTTAGCAGCCCTAATAATTCCTATTGGCTGATTCAAATTTTTCAGCCAATAGGAATGCAATGGAGTGACATCACTAGGGTTGGTGTCATCCGGTGCGGTAAGTTATGGGGTCAACCCCCCCCATTAATGTTTTTTTTTACTGCAAGAAGAGGATTTTGTAGAAAAGGCAAACTTCTCCAATGGACTGAAAGCAGAATCACACAAACACAAAAACACAGGCACACGCACACATACAAACACTCACACACTCAGACACACTTAAAAACACACTCAGATGCACACACAAACAATCGGAAACACACTCAGACACACACAAAAACACTCAGACACACACAAACACAGACACACACACACACAAAAACACTCAGGCACACACACAAAAACACTCAGACACACACACAAAAACTCAGACACACACACACACAAAAACACTCAGACACACACATATACAAAATATGTAAACTGCACTGCATTAATTATAAAGCTCATGCCTAGAGCTGCTCCCTGGCTCATCAGTACATCAAATTAAAGATAAACAGTGCACTCTAAAAATAAATCACTAAAGAAAAGGTTTAGGCACGCAAACTATCGCCTAGATTTAGAGTTTTGCGGTAGCCGTCAAAACCAGCGTTAGAGGCTCCTAACGCTGGTTTTTACCGCCCGCTGGTATTTGGAGTCAGTCATTAAAGGGTCTAACGCTCACTTTGCAGCCGCGACTTTTCCATACCGCAGATCTCCCTACGCCATTCTATCAGCCAATAGGAATTAAGGTAGGAAAATGATGGAATCAGCCAATCAGATTCAAGTTCAATCCGATTGGCTGATCCAATCAGATTGAGCTCGCATTCTATTGGCTATTCTGATCAGCCAATAGAATCCTATCAGCCAATCGGAATTCGAGGGACGCCATCTTGGATGACGTCCCTTAAAGGAACCGTCATTCGTCGGGAAGTCGCCGGTGAAGATGGATGTTCCGCGTCGGCGAGATGAACATGGATCCGGAAGAAAGAAGATTGTAGATGCCGCTTGATAGAAGACTTCAGTCAGATCATGGACCTCTTCAGCTCCCGCTTGGATGAAGACTTCAGCCGGATCATGGACATCTTCAGCCCCCCGCTTGGGCTTGGATCAAGACATCGGAGGCTCTTCTGGACCGATCGGGACCCGGTGTGGGGCTTAGAGTAGGTGTAGTTAGTTTAAAATTGTTGTAATATTTTTCTAATGTTTGTAAATATTTTTTTATTTTTTGTAACTTAGTTTTTTTTTATTTTTTGTACTTTAGTTAGTTTATTTCATTGTATTTATTTGTAGGTATTGTATTTAATTAATTTATTGATAGTGTAGTGTTAGGTTTAATTGTAGGTAATTGTAGGTAGTTTAGTTAATTAATTTATTGATAGTGTAGTGTTAGGTTTAATTGTAACTTGAGTTAGGATTTATTTTACAGGTAATTTTGTAATTATTTTATCTAGGTAGCTATTAAATAGTCCTTAACTATTTAATAGCTATTGTACCTGGTTAAAATAAATACAAAGTTACCTGTAAAATAAATATTAATCCTAAAATAGCTACAATATAATTATAATTTATATTGTAGCTATATTAGGGTTTATTTTACAGGTAAGTATTTAGCTTTAAATAGGAATAATTTATTTAATAAGAGTTAATTTATTTTGTTAGATTTAAATTATATTTAACTTAGGGGGGTGTTAGGGTTCGGGTTAGAGTTAGCTTTAGGGGTTAATACATTTATTATAGTAGCGGTGAGGTCCGGTCCGCAGATTAGGGGTTAATTATTATAGGTAGGTGGAGGCGACGTTGGGGGCGGCAGATTAGGGGTTAATAAATATAATATAGGGGTCGGCGGTGTTAGGGGCAGCAGATTAGGGGTACATAGGTATAATGTAGGTTGCGGCGGTGTACAGAGCGGCAGATTAGGGTTTAAAAAAATATGCAGGTGTCAGCGATAGCGGGGGCGGCAGATTAGGGGTTAATAAGTGTAATGCTAGGGGTGTTTAGACTCGGGGTACATGTTAGAGTGTTAGGTGCAGACTTAGGAAGTGTTTCCCCATAGGAAACAATGGGGCTGCGTTAGGAGCTTAACGCTGCTTTTTTGCAGGTGTTAGGTTTTTTTTCAGCTCAAACTGCCCCATTGTTTCCTATGGGGGAATCGTGCACGAGCACGTTTTTGAAGCTGGCCGCGTCCGTAAGCACCGCTGGTATTGACAGTTGAAGTGGTGGTAAATTATGCTCTACGCTCCTTTTTTGGAGCCTAACGCAGCCATTCTGTGAACTCTAAATACCAGCGGTATTTAAAAGGTGCGGGGGAAAAAAAGCATGCGTTAGCTATGCGGGTCGTTACCGACAAAACTCTAAATCTAGCCGTATGAAAATTCTGGTCTCTGACTATGTTCCAAGTCTGTCAGTGCACAGCCCAGGGCCGCGTACCTACCGCTTCTTATGGCCAATCACCTCTGCACTCTCTGCCCACCCCCAGACCCCTGCCTGCCCTCCTCTCCTACCTCTTCAGTGTGCACTTAGTGTACCGTAACCGTAACGGTCTGGTGGGCATCATACCTGGCTCCTTCACTTTAGAGACAGTGTCAGACAGTCATGAGGTCAGGTGCCAGACATCCCCCTCATGATATCCCGGTTCCCGTTTAGAGAGACAGCACAGCAGTGAGTGACTCCACTGCTCCACATGTCACTGAGCAGTTAGCACATATAGGCAGGTTTAGGCTAGAAGTGCAACTTTGCAAGCCCCACGGCACGCCCACAACATTCATAGTGAAATTGGGCAGGGGAGGAGCAAAGTACAAACAAGCAAAAGCAGTCGGGAAAACTATTGGTGGAAATTGTGACACATGCTCAAGGGGCAAAGAAATTAAGTGCGTCTACAACTTCCCCAGTCCCACTAATTTTAACAACTGTTGGCCCCTCTAATAAAAAAAATATATGCATCTCTACATTGTATTTCTGCCACTGATGCAATGGTACCCCCAGTATAAAAGTGGTACCTTGCATTTCAATCCTCAGTTTGCGGCAGACGATCGCATGAAGAGGACCTCCACGTCGGATCGATGAACCTCCGCCTTGGACCTTCGTCTGGACCTCCGCCTCTGCAGGGATGAAGAAGATGCAGGTCTCGCGATGGTTGAAGATGGAGCAGCCTGAATGAAGGCCTCTCGCCACCTGGATGTCCGGACTTCAGGAACTGTAAGTGGATCTTCAGGGGTTAGTGTTAGGATTTTTTAAACTTTTTTGGGTGTTTTTTTTTAGTTTAGGGTTTGGGCTTTTCTTAAAAGAGCTAAATGCCCTTTTCAGGGCAATGCAAAAGAGCTAAATGCCCTTTTAAGGGCAATGCCCATACAAATGCCCTTTTCAGGGCAATGGGTAGCTTAGGTTTTTGTTAGACTTAGGTTTTTTTATTTTGGAGGGTTGGTTGAGTGGTGGGTTTTACTGTTGGGGGGTCTGTGTTTTTTTTTTACAGGTAAAAGAGCTGTTTAACTTAGGACAATGCCCTACAAAAGGCCCTTTTAAGGGCTATTGGAAGTTTATTGTAGGTTAGGGTTTTTTTTATTTTGGATGGGCTCTTTCATTTTTATAGGGCTATTAGATTAAGTGTAATTCTTTTTCATATTTGATAATTTCATTTGTTATTTTTCGTAATTTAGTGTTTGTTTTTTTTGTCATTTAGTATATTTTATTTTTTGTAATTAGATATTTTGTCATTTTTATAGTAGTGTTAGGATTTTTTTAATGTGTATTTTAGTTTTCTTTAATTCGTAGTTAGTTTAATTTTAGTTTAATAGTTATATTGGTTTATTGTTAGTTTAAACTTAGTTTTTGTAATTTGACAAGTAAGTTTTAATTTAATTTAAGATAGGGAAATTGTAATTTTAATATAAAGTTAGGGGGGTCTTAGCTATAGGGGTTACTAGTTTAAATTTGTTTATTACTTTGTGGGGGGGTTTGGTTTAGGGGTTAATAGTTTAATTTAGTATATTTTGTTGTGGGGGGCTTTCAGTTTAGGGGTTACTTTTTTAATTTAGTATATTTCGTTGTGGAGGCTATCAGTTTAGGGGTTAGTAGGTTTATTATATTGGTGGTGATGTCGGGGAGCGGCGGAATAGGGGTTAATATCTTTATTATAGTGTGGGTAATGTTGGTGTGCAGGGGAATAGGGGTCAATAACTTTAATATAGTGGCGGCGATATCGGGGAGCGGCAGAATAGGGGTTAATAAATTTTATTAGTGGCGGCGATGTCGGGAGCAGCAGATTAGGTGTTAATAACTTTAATATAGTATTTGCGATGCAGGAGGGCCTCGGTTTAATGTGTTAATAGGTAGTTTATGGGTGTTAAGTGTAATTTGTAACACTTTAGTTATGAGTTTTATGTAACAGTTTTGTTGCGTAAATAAGAAAGAAACACACAAGAAAATGTGTGTATAGGAGCGCCCTATATATGCTGGCTATATCTACAACAGTGATATTTATAACAGCATTTAAACATATGATATACTTAGTGTAGGTAACAGCAATAAAAAGGATATATTGTGTGTCAATACGATCCTGGGAATCAATACATCAGTCAGGGGTTGCAGCCTTCTCACATAGCACAGCACTGGAGGCTGGATGAAACTGAATAACAAAAATAGAAGAAAAGAGGTGCAAACCCCTCTAAGTGCAGTTTTATAAACACAGGAGATATTTTAATTGGCAACGATAACACACTCACACTTGATACCCTCAAACATATGAGGTATGTGCAGACACAGTAAAACCAAAAGCAATGGGATCAGTTGTAAATCACCACCAGTCTTTCTCCCAAGCGATATAATTCACATGAGGTAGCAAAAGTCAGAGTTCACTGGTTTCCTATATTCGTTAAAAGTCACATAAAGTAATAAAATGATAAAGCACGCCAAACCAATACTGCACCAAACTGTCAGGTAAAAAGTCGGCTCCCATACAGCTGGTGTGTGCGGCGTGGCGTGAAGACGGTGGGCAGGGCCTAATGCGTTTCGTAGGACGTCTTCCTACTTCGTCAGAGGCTGCCCACACTCTAAATGATCTGTCTCTTTATCCAAATCATTATGTTGTATACTGGATATGATTGGTTGATCATGCGTATCTGTTTAGGAAAAAATACTCTGGACAGCTTGATCTAACCTATGTGTACCACCTATTTGTTAACCGGTAGGTGCAAAACTTGATGTCTCATATTGTTAAACCATCATAATCATAAAAAGTATACTCTATAGAACAATTCATTTAAAACTGTACAAATGTAAATATATAAAAATAATACAGATGGGTAAAATTTGCTCCAAAGATAAATAAATATGATAATAAGAAATACGATAATAAATACTGTATTTCATACATCAATAATTATCCCCCATTAGCTGATAACCTTATATGACAAATATATATTAATATTAATACAAGTGGTCATATCCCATATTTCATCTTAAAATTAGTATGAATTAATAAAAAATACACTATTTCAAAAACATTTTAAAAAAAATATTTTTTAAAAATCATTCCGAATCAATAGTCCACATACAACAACAAAAAAATCCATAAAAATATATATATGTCATATAAAACCCCAGCTAAAATTGTAGGTGTGAATACATAAATGTACCTACTAACACCAATGCATTCCCCCAGTACATATAAGTACCCAAGCATCACATAATGCACCTGAATGTATACCTCTAACATTCCCTGTGCAGATAATGCTACATACAAATATATAGCTATAATCCAGACAACCAAACATAATTTAATTGTACTGGCACTCGTTTACCTAAATAAAATAACCAGATGAATATATATGTGTTGATAATCAATATACAGATCTTTATTCATCAATAAGGAAGGCCGCAAAATCAATTTCTCTGTTCATCCCCCTGGGCTCCATTGAGCCCAGGGTATGAATCCAGAAAGTTTCTCTGCATCTAAGGGTAATTAATCTGTTTTCCCCTCTAGTATCTAGTGAGATCCTTTCGATAGCTTTAACTTTTAAACTGCTGGGATCTTGGTTATGTGATTCATAGAAATGAGCCGAAACCCCATGGTTAAGAACTCCTTTTTCTATATTCACTCGATGTTCTCTAAACCGAGTTTTCAAACTACGTTTCGTTCTTCCTACGTAGATTTTCTTACATGATCATGATAATTGGTAAACCACGTAGGTGCTCTTACAGTTGCTAGATTCCTTGATCTCATATTTCTTATTGTCCCTTAATGACAAAAAATAAGTGTTGCTGGGATCCCAATGAACACAGCTCAAACACCCCCTTCTACAACATTAAAAAAAAAAACTTTCGATCTATTTTGTAACCAGTTGATACGTTTGTCACTATCTCTCAATTTACTAGGGGCTAGAATACTCTTCAAATTCTGATTTTTCCTAAATACCACATTAGGTCTTTCTGATAAAACATCTTTTAAAATAGGATCTTGTAGAAGAATAGGCCAATGCTTTACAAAACTTTTTTCTATCTGTCTTGACGCTCTATTGAACTTAGTGACAAATAGAGGTTGATCTTTAGTGGGTTTCTTATGTTGTTTTTTATTTATTAGATCAGATCTATCAAGAGCCAAAAACCTTAACAGGTTGAACAAAGAGGCTCTACTCCCTCTCTTGGAGACCTACTGTCCCATACCACATATACAAAAGCCCCTTCACTCTGCCAACGGGTTGGTGTAGGTTAGTAAAGGTTCGATATTCAACACTGAGTTCCATTTGTTATTATAGCTCCAAAGATCTGGCTTACTGATGCTTGGTTTAATGACTGATCCTGTTGGGATTAATGATACAGACCTGTTAATACCTCTAGACATTAAATTAACTACTTCTTGCTTTGAGATAAAGGTTGAACAGCTAGCAATGTTTAATATGTATTATACAGCTTCAGTATGTTTGCATATTAGTATTGGTCATGTGATTTATTAGTGATATTTCTTAAAGTCAAACTGTATCCTCTGTAATGTTTTATAATGTAGGACAGGATGTGATTTCATTGTTAACTTATGTATTGTGTGAAATGAGCTCAGCTCAATGAGCTGAAGTTGTGTGTCCATTATGGATATTGTTTATAGTCTCTTATATATCCCATATATGTTATAATATTTGGCATGAAATCTAGTTGTTTTACATATGAGAAATTATTCAGAGTTTGTTATCTGGTGTACTTACATTATTAGTCATATAGTAGTGATCCACTCTTGTCCCCTCCCCCATTATCTTTATTGTTCTCTTTTCTGCAGTTTTCACAAGGGGTGACCTTTTGAACGTTATTAGATTTCCTAGCATTCATTCAGTCCACTAATCATTATGATATTATTGTGGTTCCTGTTTCATTGTCAGCAACCAGGATAGGGGGATAGACCCTTTTTTTTAACTATTTTAAATGTTATTAGATCTATATGCAAGAAAATGTTCCTCATACAGCCTCTAGTTACATTCTTTCCCCTTAGACATGCCTACATCCTACAATCCTTTATGTGTAAGACCTGATTCTGTACAATTTATATGCACTCTCCTAAAATTAGGCAATTTGACCAATATTTTATTGCTGAAATGATGGAGGATGACATGTTCAGTGTTCTTAATCTTGACATAAGACATGTACTTGAATGCTCAGTCAAACCTTTCACATCTCAACAAACATCTTCTTTTCTCAGCTACTTTGATGTCCAGTTCTTCTTGACTCTTGCTTTTTTCCTTTTATGCTATATTGCTCCTGTGATACTTTTTATATTAGACATGATCACTAGTATTTCTTGTCATCATGTTGATATATAGTATATTCTTAAGGCTCAATGTTCCTCTAGTCACAGTTATTGCTCCATTTTTTTAGCTACATGCTTCCTAAATGTAAATGAAGAGCTCCCAAAAATGGTCTCCTTTATTTTAGGATTTCCACCATTATTTATTATTTATTTTTATTATTATTATTTACATTATTCTATATATGTATGAGGTCCAATAGTGGCCTCCAGAGCACCTTGGAGGGTGTGCATTTTCATTGGCATCCTATTTTACTGTTGTATACTAGAATTGTTTTCTAATGTTTCTTTTTGGATTTTCTCTATTCATTTAACATTGAAATGTTATCATTGTATGTATGCCTTGCTCTAAACCTCACGTTAAAAAAACAAAAACAAAAGATTTACATTCATATATACATTGTCTAATAAAAAAATAATACATATACATATTACTTACAAAAAGTTTTGAGTTAAAAGTTGTTTGACTGCAAAAGGCTAATACACATGTCTAAATATCACCTAGATTCCGAGTTTTGCGTTCATGTTTTAACGCTGAAAAATGGCCATTTCAGCGTTAAAATAGCAATGCAGCCATTACGAGACTTGTCGGTATAACTGTACCGCAAGCCTTTTAGCCTCTAACGCAACGTCAGTCCCGCACTAAGAAAAAAAACGTTTTGCAGTGAGGCTAAAAAGCTTGCGTTACACCCTATAATGACAAGATCTGTACCGCCATCTGAGAGTAGTAGTTATGAGTTTTACGCAACAAAACTGTTACACAAAACCTCATAACTAAACTATTACAAAGTACACTAACACCCATAGACTACCTATTAACCCCTAAACCGAGGCCCTTCTGCATCGCAAACACTATATTAAATTTATTAACCCCTAATCTGCCGCCCCCAACATCGCCGCCACTAATAAAATGTATTAACCCCTATTTCGCCGCTCCTCAACATCGTCGCCACTATACTAAAGTTATTAACAACCCCTATTCCCCCCGCACCCCAACATTGCCCACACTATAATAAAGATATTAACCCCTATTCCACCGCTCCCCAACATCACTGCCACTAAATAAAGTTATTAACCCCTAAACCTCTTGCCTCCCACATCACTACCACTGAATAAACCTATTAACCCCTATACTGACAGCCCTCCACATCGCCAAAAACGAAATTAAACTATTAACCCCTAAACCTAACAATTCCCTAACTTTACATTCAAACAACAAGATCCCTATCTTAAAATAAATAAAAACTTACCTGGGAAATTAAAAAAAACCTAAGTTTAAACTATGGGGCCGAATTATCATTGTGCGAGTGGACATGATCCGATATTGCAGATCATGTCAACTTCACATCGATAAATGCTGACAGCATACACTCTCTGCATTTATCATTGCACCAGCAGTTCTTGGGAACTGCTGGTGCAATGCCGCCCCCTGCAAATTCGCGCTAACAGGGGGTGTCAATCAACCCGATCGAATCCGATCGGGTTGATTTCTGTGGATGTCTGTCCGCCGCCTCAAAGCAGGTGGACAGGTTATGGAGCAGCAGTCTTTAAATATGCCACTATAAATTACCCTAACATAACTATTAGACTAAAATTAAAATAACTACAAATTAAATATATTAAATTTCTCATTAAAAACACCTAACACTACTAAAAAAATTAAATCTACAATTACAAAAAAATAACACATACTAAATTACGAAAAATAACAAATGAAATTATCCAAAATAAAAACAATTACACATAATCTAATTGCCCTATAAATGAAAAAGAGCCCCCCCCCCCCCCAATAAAAAAACTCTAGCCTACAATATACTACCAATAGCCCTTAAAAGGGCCTTTTGTATGGCATTGCCCTAAAGAAATCAGCTCTTTTACCTGAAAAAAATTCAAAGACCCCCCCAACAGTAAAACCCACCACCCAACCAACCCCCAAAATAAAAAAACCTAACTCTAACAAAAACCTAATTTACCCATTGCCCTGAGAAGGGCATTTGTATGGGCATTGCCCTTAAATGGGCATTCAGTTCTTTTTCTTGCCCTGAGGGAGAGAGAGCAAAATAGGTGGGGGAGAGAAAAGCAAAAAAGGGGGGAGAGACAAAGCAAAAGATGGGAGAGAGCAAAAGAGAGGGGGGAGATAGCAAAAGAGAGGGAGAGAGAGCAAAAGAGAGGGGAGAGAGAGAGCAAACGAAAGGGGGAGAGAGAAAGAGAGCAAAAGAGAGGGGGAGAGAGAGCAAAAGAGAGCACAAAAGAGAGGGGAGAGAGAGCACAAAAGAGAGGGGGGAGAGAGAGCAAAAGAGAGGAGGAGAGAGAGCAAAAGAGAGGGGGAAGAGAGAGAGCAAGGGGTGAGACCGCTGTACTACAAACAATAGCCTGTAACCAAAAGACTGGTTACAAATATAATGCAATAGCACATTATCTGACTTCCAAATTATTGCTTCCATTTCCCTGCACACTGTATCATGTGTCAGCCATCTGCTAGTTAAAGACGCATATACATATACACAGTGAACTCTTGCAAAAATACAAAGCAGTAGCTAGAGAGAAAGCTGAGAAAGTGTGCATTTAAAAAGACTGAGAACAAATTTATAAAGTTGTTCAAATATGCCTGTTTTATCTGAATCATGATAGTTTAATTCTGACTTTAGTGTCCCTTTAAATCATACTAAAATCTATTTTCTGATGGACTGAAATATTGATAATGATGGGATTCAATGTATTGCATCTGCGAGATTTTCACAGTGCAGTTATAAAAAAAAAGTACAAAAAACATTAGGGGGTTTTCTGATGTATGTACGTCTTGAATTTGAAAACCCTGCAAAAAAAATGTACATATTATATTGCATAACTCTTTAACCAGACTGGTTAGATCACAAAGAAAAAGTGTTCAAAGTGTTTCCCTTCTCTTTATTCCTATGGTACCTGCAGGTTCTTTGAGTTTTCTTGCTGAATCTTCCTGTTAGAAATTATGATAAATAGAAATAGAGATCAATCTCCAGTTTAACAAAACAAGAATTTCTTTAACCTGTACACATATAAGAACTGCCACATATCATAAAACAAGGCTTCAAGAAAAAAAAGACAGCACCAGTTATATATTTTATGCCTTTTGGGTGGTTCATATGTTGTTGTTCTTTTGTTTTTTGTTTTTAAATAAGTCCACTCCTAGGGGTCAATTTATTATTAAATGTCAAGCGGACATGATTCGCTGTAGCTAATCATTTCCGCCCTACATCGCTAAATGCTGACAGCATATGCTGTCGGCATTTAACATTGCCCAAGCATTTCTTGTGAAATGCTTGTGCAATACCGCCCCCTGCACATATGCAGTCAATCGGCCACTAACTAGCAGGGGGTGTCAATTATCCCGGTCGTATCGGATTGTGATGATTGCAGTCCGTCAAGTCCGTTCTTAACTTCAGTTTCCAGAGAGCCGGAAACTTTGGGGGTAGAAAGCAGCATCCGCTGCTTATTATATCTACCCCCTATTATCAGGTAAATTAAACAAACGGGAAAATAGACTTGAATATTCCTTGGATTAAAAAAGTGCTAAATGATGCTAGATATTTAATAATAATTTGAATTGTTATATTTTACTGCTTTTCATTTTTTTTTTTTATTGAAATCAATAAAGAATATTACAAATAGAACAAATCAAATATCATTAAAAGATTACATATTGAGGTCCAGTGATGAATAATAGCCATATATTTTCTGTACAATGCAATTCTGTATCTATTCATATAAATGTCCTTTTCATTTGTATCCTGTTAAATTAAACTTTATAAGCTTCATAAGTCGCTGTCATCAAAGGGGTAGATAGAGGGGGTGGGGGGGATGAGAGGAGGGGTGGGGGGGAGTAATTTGAATGTTTTATTTGTGTAAGTGTTGATGCTAGTTTTCCTGTTTCCAGATATTTAACATCATTTCGTGAATTTCTGATATAGTGGTGATATAGTGGTACTTTTCTAACTGTAGGAGTGTGTCTACTTGTGTCATCCATTCCCTAAAGATAGGAGTTGTGGTGGATTTCCAGTGCCTAGGGATTACGATTTTTGTGCTGCTTATTATTGTGAATAGCAATTTTTTGTTTTGCCTTGTTTTTTAGTTTTGGGAGGTTTGTGAAAAGAAGTATCTTAGGGTCTCTAGGTACTATAGTTTCTAGAGTCTTGCATATGTGAGTTATTGTGCCTGTCCAGAATTGTTGTATTCTGGGGCAGTCCCACCATACATGATGAATGGAACCTTCTTCTGTGCAGCCCTTCCAGCATTTACCTGAGGAGGTAGGGTAGAGTACTTTTAGTTTGACCGGAGTCAGATACCATCTTGTTAGATATTTTAAGTTTATTTCTTGGACATGGGCTGACATAGATGCTGTTTTGCTATTAAGAAATATATTTTTCCAGGCTTTAAGCATCAGCTCTATGTTGAGTTCTCTACTTTAAGTCTTTGTGTATGTTACTTGGGAGGTGATCTTTGTCAGTTATTTGCAGTTTCTTATAAAGAATAGATATTAAGAGCTCGATGATATAATCTTCGCCAGCTTAAACCTTCTTTTTCTCGCTGACACTCGCAGGGCTGCCGCGGTGCAATGATCGTAAAAAAGGGGCAGCCCCTGCGAGTTGCGAGATGGCTCCTATTAAAAGTATTGGAGCTCGCTGGTTAGGGAAACTTCGCTCCTTAGTGCGAAGTTATCAGGGAGCAGGAGGAGCACTTTAAAATTAAAATCCTGCAGCCAATATAACTCACATTATGCTGCTTTCTGCTTATAGCATCTTACAATCGCCTATATTTTAGTATGCACTTGTTTTTCTATTGGGGTTATAAGTGTTCGTATTGTTTTGAGAAAAGCTTGCCAACTTTTTGTTGGCGAGAAAAAACTGTGATATCTGCAGTGTGAACATCTTTATAGAATTACGCTGGGATTAATGAGACATTGCCATATACACCCATGGAATGCCCATGTTCAGTTAATTTTACGGAAAAAAAAAACAATTGCGCTGTGCATTTTGTATTTATAAATTCAAATTTCTGTGTGATTTTTGCACATCCAGTGTACTACAATTATGATTTGCGCTGTGCATATTTAATTTGATTTATTCCTGTGCAAATTACATACTCTTTTTTTTTTTTTTTGTTAACATACGATTTTTGATGAAGAATTTTGTTATGATTTTTGATGCACCTTTACAATACAATTTTTCCCTGCTTATTTTTGTGTGAATGGTTCAAATATTTGTTTTGTATAATGTTTAAATACAAATTTTGTTGTGCACATTTCATATGAAAATGCAGTATACACCCCTTAGCGAGAAACCCTGTTTTCAGGGTAAAAAATGGATTTAGATCATTCCACCAAGGAAATAGAAGGACTGGCGAGCATTCATTAATAATCTCGCCAGCCCAGAGAGCTTTCAATCATCGAGCCCTAAGTGAGAAAGTGATTGTTTCATTATGCAAAGTTTTTCAAAGTCAGTCATTTGTCTGAGCAGTGATTTCCTATGTCTGTGTGGTCATTATCTGGAAAGCCTCGTCGTTTGAAATTGTTATATTTAAGAATTCGGATTTAGTGACAATCAATGAAAAGTTGGAATATATACCATATTCATTAAAAATTTGTAAGGCTTGTGGAAGGGATGTTTCCGTGTTTGTGAGTGTAGTGTATAGGGAGAATATCATGTCTATGAAGAGATGACTGAATCCCATTTTTGACAGAGTGGCCCTTAGAAAAGGCCACTTCACTCTGTGGAAAGCCTTCTTGGCATCTGTGGAGGTGAGTGATAATGGAATTTTATTGTTTTGTGCGTGTCAGATAAGTTGTAACACTTTCAGAGTGTTGTCTCTTGTCTTTCGGCCTGGGACAAAACCCACCTGGTCCGGGTTAATTATTTTGGGGAGAACTTTATTTATGCGTGTGGCTAATATTTTTGCGCAAATTCTTATATTAGAATTGAGTAGGGGAATTGAGTGGAAGTTTTCTGGTTTGTTGGGTATTCGGCCTGGTTTTGGCAGGACTGTGATTTGTGATGTGGGCTTCAAGTAGGTTCTGTGAGAAACCTCCATCTTCTAGTAATGTGTTGTATGTATAAGCTAAATGTGGGGTTAGTAGTAGAGCAAATTTTTAAAGTAAGTGATTACCAACCCATCCGGGCCTTGGCTTTTTCTGCTCGGTGTGTCTTTTATGGCTTTTAGAATTTCTTCATGAGTTATGGGTGACTCTAGTTGTTCTGCTTCACCTGGGTCAATAGTTGGGACTTTAATATCTTTTAGGTAATTTCCTATTTCTATCAGAGTGGGTTTTTTTCATCGGTGTCAGAGTCTGGTAATTTGGTAGTTGCTTTTAGGTTGTATAGAGAGGAATAGTTAAGTCTATGGGTCTCTGCTATATTTGTGCTGTCCTTATGTTGAGTGCCTTGTTTGTCTATTATGTTTGATATGATGTATGTATTAAATTATTTTCTCTTAAGGGCCTTGGCTAGAAGTGCGCCAGGCTTATTGCCATGTTCAAAGAATTGCCTTTGCAGGCGAAGTGCCCTTAATTGTGTTTCTTTAAGTTGGAGTGCTTGAAGCTCATCTCTAACTCACATCAGTGAGTTTAATATTGTAGAGGATATTGTATGTTTCTTATGTTCGGTTTCCCAGTAAGCAAATTGTGCTTTTAAAGCGTTATGGTATTGTCTGTTCTGTTTGCATTGTTGAGCTTTGATCCTGATCATTACCCCTCTGATAACAGATTTGTGTGCTTCCCATATTAATGAAGGCTTGAGCTGATCTTGATTATTTAGCCTAAAGTATTCTGTTAGCTCTTTTTCTAACTTATTTAATGGGTCATTTAGGAGGTAGTCATCTAGTCTCCATATGTATGGAGGTAATGGTTTCTTGGGTCAGACAAAATCACATAGTACAGGTGCATGATCAGACCATGTAAGCGGTAAAATGGCCGTATGGTATACCTGGGAGAAGGTGGATGAATCTATCAGAATATAATCTATTCTGGAGTATGATTGATGTGGATGTGAGTAAAATGTAAAATCCTTGTATCTAGAGTGTTGTACCCTCCAGGGGTCATGAACCATGAGTTGTTGAAGTTGAGAGTTGATTGATTTGATTACTTTTTTGGGTATGCTGGAGGAGCCGCTCGATGAGTCCATGGGAGGATCTAGAGGCATATTAATGTCCCCTCCCAAGAATATCGTGCCCTTGCCATGTTCTAGTATTTTTTGTGTGATTATTTTCAGTGCCATATGCTGTTTTTGGTTAGGCATATAGACATTCGCTAGTGTTATGTATCTGTTGTATAGAAGGCCTACAACGATTATGTACCTTCCTTCCCTGTCTTTTTTTCTACATGTGTCGGTTGGAACTGAATTAAATTTTTGATTAGAATACCCACCCCCTCCTGTCTTAGTCTGTCCAGAAGATAGAAATGTGGTTTGGTATCTAGTATTGAGTAATTTTGGTTCTCTGCTCTTTTTAAAATGTGTCTCTTGAAGAAAGAGTATGTCCCCTTGACTGTTTAGTTCTTTAAAAACTATTGATCATTTTTCTGGGCTATTGAAGCCTTTTGGCATTTATAGTTATTAGACGTATCTTATGTGAGCGGGGTAATGTGGTTTGATCCATCATGATTGTAAGTATAGCGTATGTATTGAGGGGGAGGGGGAGGAGGGGTCTGGTATGGAGGGGTAAAAGGTTGGTGGGAAGAGAAATGGGGTATAGTTGTGGATCTGGTAAGAACAGTGAATGTCTCTCTTTTTTCCCCCTGTCAGGGAGCGTTGTCTAGTAGATTAATGTGGGTAAAAAGACAGCAACCTCAAACAGCACAACTTTGTTAGCTAAACAATGCAATAATAATGCAAACTTTTCTAGTGCTCTATGAAGAAATAGGTAACAGGTACAATAACTGAAGGTGGTATCCCTTACCCCCAGGTTGACAATCTTATAATAAATATAAACTGGTAGCAGGCAAAACACTTTTTTTTTGGGGGGGGGGGATTTATTAGTTTCTTGCATTTTCTAATACTGTGCGTGTGTGTTAATTTAGCGGGTACCGTCTATGTGTGTGTAGCTTTCAGGTTGTATAAATGCTTATTGATTATCTTTGAAGTCCCTATACTCTAAGATGTACTATCGTTAGCGGCCTGTAGTAATGAGGCAGATTTACCATACTGTATGTGTTATCTCTATGTATCATGCTGGTTCCCTAGGAGGTAGTTGTGCAAATCTTTCATTGCTTGGGATTCTGGTATATTACTACCTTTTGCTATTTGCTAAGGTGGGTGTGTGTGCGTTATTGTAAAATCTAATGATCTACAGGCTCATTTCTGAAAAAATATCAAAATATACATGCAAAATTGAATAAGAAAAACGGTATAACAGGTGATAAAAAAAAAGTGTAACATTATTAATAACAGTGCAACTTTACCCATCCGATGAGCAAGTGTCCATGGAAGAGTGTCATTAAAAAAGTCCTTGTGTTGTATGGTTGTAATCCTTGATGCACAGTTGCAGCGTGGTCAATTATGGCAAAGTATATATTTTTTTTAAACTTCTCTCAGTGTTTTTTGTGGGTTTCTCCTCGTGCAGTGACCTCTGGTGTGGAGTGGTTGTCCATGTTTTAGTATTCTTTAGGAGGTGTGACTTGTATATGCAATATCTCACAGGAGTGTCTCAGGTCGTCCAGGCTTTTGTATATGGCTGTCTTGTCTCCTCTTGTTGCGGTTATGCTAACCTGGAATCCCCATCGGAAGGGTATCTTCTGAGATCTCAGCATGGAAGTAATGAATTGCAGTTCTCTGCGCTTTTGGAGTGTAGTGGGGATAAGTTCTGCAAACACTTGAATTGGTACTCCAGTATGTGTAAGTTGGGGCTTTTGTTGTGCATGTTGCATTTCCTCCTTTTCTTGGTGATTCAGGAATTTTACTACCACATCTCTCTTTGGCTAATGGTTTTACTCTAAGTGCTCTGTGTGCTCTTTCCATAACTACAGTATATCTGAAGAGGTATTTGTGCCCTTGATTGTTCTGTACAAATCTTGTAAATGTCCCTGTAATGCCATCGGTAGGATGGTTTCTGGGACTCCTCTGATACGTAGGTTGTTCCTACACCCTCTATTATCAAGGTCCTCCACTTTTTCTAATACATTTTGAACAGTTTTACATAAATTGTGAGAGATGTTGTACATCCTGGGTTGTTGTTTTATGGCTTTCTTCCAGTGCAATTACTGTGTGATCTATACGCTTTAAGTCCCTTTTCATTTCTTGAAACATGTTGCACATATCTGCCATGGCTGTTTTTATATCCTCCTTTGAGGCTAAAAGTTTTAGGTCTTCTCTTGTAATCTCTAAGGACTGGGTGGTAGGCATTGAAGTGTGTGATTGCTTTTTTACAGCCTCTGGAGGTGCCTGTGTATCTTGAGGGTTATCTGATTTTGCAGGTGTTATACCCTCGCTCACTTTCAGATAATAGTTTATCATTCTTGATCTGGGTAGGATGTCTGCTTTTTGGGACTTTTTTAAAAAAATCTTTTATTGAGGATTGTTAGGAAAATGACAGATACATAGAATCTTGTGTCAAAAATTACAAAGTGACCATAAGTAAATACAACAAACAACATCAATGTTACTGCTCATTTTAGCGACACAATGGACAGAGAGAAATATCATTACATTAGGAACATTAGTAATCAACTAGATGGAATGCTCATTTTAAAATTTGATAAAGCTAGATATACGTAGCCATTAGCAAGATCCTCTCGGATCAGATGAACTATAAAGAAGACTCGGTAGCTACAAGTGGGACCCACAACGTATAAACTATAACACAAGTTCGGCTCTTACTAGATATTCTCATAAGAGGATTACAAAAATAAAAATTTACAAACAATAGTATGCAACCTCTGTACTAGGTAAGTAATCTAGATATCCTAGAGCCTTGGCCTCTTGATGGGTCTGCAAACTTATTATATGTGGTATAAGTATATGAAGAAATATGAAAGAAAAAAAATGAAAAGGGGGTATAGGGGGGATATTCAGCAGGTAAGCACCGCTAAGCTTTCAATGGGGTGAAATATAGGTTATTGGGATGTTTATATAAGGAGGGGGGTCCTAGCAATTAACTATAGGATGATTAATAAAAGTTGTAATCCCTAAGGAAACCTGCCACAATTATAGAGCTAAGGTCACTATGTAATTAAAGAGGGGGCTACGCGTAAATAGGTTTATAGTTATATGGACTGCAAATCTGCCTAAATGTTTAGAACCACTAATATTAATACATGTATAAGGTAGAGCTCGACAAAAGCTATTAATTAAGGTGACCCAACAAAATTTACACAAATGTAAGCTAAGCAGAGCATATAGTGCTCCATATACTGGTAATGAAGCACTTTTGCACGATAGACATAGGAGCAGTGTAACACTTCTAGAGGCCTTCTGTTACTTTTATATATCCAGTTGTTTTCTCCTTTAATTATACTCACATGTGTTCCCCAGGACAGAGAGCTATAGACCCTGGACAACTACATCTGGGACATGTAAGAGAGGGGATAGTATCTCGTTGTATACACAACCTAAGCCATATGTACCTCCAGACTGTTGAAAGAGGGAATAAAATTGTGTTGCTTATATCAGCCTCATATCAAAGCTTTGTATATGCAGGGAGCAGAGCGTAGATTTATAGTTCAATGTACACGATCACAAACACATGGATTTAGATGCAACAACAAGGCTGTACAAGTATGAGTATTGCCGACTATAAGAACTTCATGTAAACATGAGCGGCTGATGCTCTACAGTAAAATATCTCTTATAATTTAGAACAAAAATAAAGTGTACAACCTCCAATTTCACATCTGTTGAACACTAGGCACATACGCCTGAAAACAAGGTCTTGGGTTTGAGGGGAATCTAGACTTTATGAAGGCATGGCATAGCTTGTAAGTTTAACACATAATCATGTGTGCATTATGGTAGTTTAGGGTAGGGGAAATACCCTGAGTGGATCTTGGCAGAAATAGTTAAATTCAAATAGGATAGGGAATTTGAGATAGGAAATAAATGTAAATTTGAACGGTTTTAAGAGATTTAAACAAGAAACAAATGCCCCCCCCCCCCGAAGCTTCCACTCTTCTGTGGTCGGCAAAACTTTAATATCCAGTGGTACAGCTCTGCTTGTTAAATTGAAGTTTACATAAGATATAATATAGTACAACATACACCCCCAGAACCAGAGTAAATATTGTGCCCAAGTGACTGTATAAATGTTTGAACAGGGGGGTACACTCTTATATATAACTATAGAATAAATATACAGTACATCTTACACAAGCTATAATTGCCCTTGTATGTGTGTTCTAAGTAGGGAGATGTGATGTGTAGCTAGCTTTATAGGTATATATTGTTCACGTTATATTGACATATATACTCTGGCAAGTTATGTCTACCAAGAAATCAATGTAAGCAGGGTGATTAATACTAATAACTAGAGTCCCCAATAAAACATCAGACTAACCAGACACCATTGACAAATGGAGAGCTGTAAGGCAAAACAAGTTAAGCTTCATATATGGGTTGAAATAGTCTAATGTCTAAAACAATGTTACTGCCTGTGATAAGTCCTAGGTGAGAAGACCTCCATATGAGCAGGTTATGTGGCATCAATTTATTCAGTCTTACAGTATGGTATTAATTCAGAGAGTCCACATCCTCACTGGGGTCTGCAGAAAATTTTGATACAGTTGGGATCACCCGATCCCCATTCGGGTGGTACTAATCTTGCCGCTAGCATAATGAGGGCTCAGGATGGAGGATGAGATGAAGATGAGATGAGATACTTCCATATGCGAGTCTTAGCCACCAGGGATGAAGGCTGTAGGTGATTATAAGAATTCAGGGTCGCTTCTGTCTCTGCTATCAAGGTCCCCACAAGAGAATTTAGATCGCCGGTCGTCACCAGAACTCTGGATGACCTCCTACGGTGCATCAGGTGTTCAGCCGCATCAACCCACTCGAGTAACTGCTTCTCCTCAAATATACTCTAAATCCCTAGAGTGATACGGATAGTAGTGTCATCTAAGCTTCCTCTTCCTTGGCACGGGATATTATCTTCCAGCAACTCCACAGACGATTCCTCTAGTGGAACAGGAGCCAGAAGTGTAGGTCCAATCATGTTAGGAGGGGGCTGTGAGCAGCTATGATGGCAGTCGTAATCTATTGCGGTCGCCATTTGCAAATCTATAGACGGCTGCTTGTGTGGGCAAACTTTTGTAGCAGAGATCAGTTGTATAAAATTAGTGTCCATTTTCTGGGCTAAAGCCACCAAGAGGGCTTGTATTTCCTTATGTAATATTACATCCATATTGAATAGTAGTTGTGTGCCCTCATATTAGTAGTGGAGTGGGTCTGCTTTACTCAGCAGACAGGGGGGGGAATACTGATGGTAAAAGGCCTCCGCTGTTCCTATCCAGTCGTCTTGCAAAACGATTCCTTAGTTGCAATCTTCACCAAACATATATTAGTCGATTCAGCTTTGCTTCACAAATCCAATTCTACAGGAAAGGATTCCGGTTTTCTGGTTGAAGAGTGAGTAGTTAGTATGCCGACTGTATAAGGCCTAGAGCTTCAAAATTTTGTACATGGCGGCTGTTAGGCCACACCCTGTTTTTTGGGACTTTTTATCTAACATTCCCCTAGTTTTAGTTAGGGGTCTAGTCCTTGTAGCAATCCCTGCACAGAGATGTATTGCATCTTAGACCTCACTAATTGTGTTAATCATAGTACTTAGTATAGTAATGCAATGTGGTGGTTAGAGCCTTTTGCCTCTTATCGAGTTGCGTGCTATATGATGGGGGCTAGAGGTTTCAGGCTTTTGAGTGCCTGTGTAAATAGTGGGTAGGGTTATTATTAGAGATGTCCTAGATGTTAATTATCTCTCATTCCCCTCTAGCTGTTTGATGGCGAGTGATCTTATTGCCCCTTGTATGCTGTTAGGTAATACCTGTATTGGAGCGATGTTGTCCCTGCTCCTGATCTGCCACATGGCCGCTTGATGTGTTGCAGTCTCAGCACCTGTACAGGTGGTTGTTGTGGCGTGTCTCTCAGTCTGCAAGTCCAGTCTACTGATCCGGCTCTAGTGTAAACTGCTACTCGCGCCACAGGTTAGGTATTAGTTAGTACTACGGCTGCTTACGTTTTTGAGGTCTGATAGTTTCACAGCACTAATGTCGGATGAAACAGACCTCAGAGCATGGCTTGCGGGTGTCCATCAGCTATGCGATCGGTCCCATTACTTTTTTAAAAGTGCCCGTCTGCTTGTCAGCTTTTAAAATGCCGAACTAGGGGATCAGGGCCTAGGAGCTGTTCTAACAAGCAGCCATCACGCTGCGCAGCCAAGCTCCACCCTCCTATTTATCTTTTTAAACAATCTGCTTTTCATTTTTTATAATAAGTTGATATATGCTTTCATGCTTTTCATTTCTAGCACAAGTACTTCAATGCTCTGCAAATTATTGATTTCCTCATGTTCATGTAAGGTTATATTTAACCTTAAACTTAACTGTTTTTTCCCCATACTTATTCATGGTGGTCTGATGAACTTAATAGCTTTGGTTTAGGATCCCACATGTGATGGCTTGTGGGCTCTCACCATCCTAGGAAAAAAAGAAACAGAAGTACGCTTGTAGGACTGAGAGATGATGAAAATTTGGAGCGATTCAAAATTCTGATATGTTATACTGGACTCATAGGGCATTTATCATCAGCACGAGAAATGCTTGTGCAATGCCGCCGCACATTTGCACCAGCATTTATCATCAGCACGAGAAATGCTTGTGCAATGCCGCCGCACATTTGCACCCAATCTGCTGCTAGCAGGGGTGTCACTCAACCCGATCATATCCGATCGGGCTGATTGATGTCCGCCCCCTCAGAGGTGGCGGGCGAGTTAAGGAGCAGCTGTCGTACGACCACTTCAGCTGTGGTGCTTCTTAACTTCCACTTCAGGCGGACCTGAAGCAGAGTGGGTCGGAAGTAGCATCCGCTACTAATAAATCGACGCTGTAGACTCAAACCATCCTGAAAGAAATAAGGTAAAACATTTTTTATTTATTTTTTGAGGCGTTGATGCAGACAGAAAGATTAATCCGCCTGAAGAGTGAAAACAGGGACTATCAATTGTAGGCAGCCCTTAGGAAATGTAAACAATTAGATAAAATGAGGAATAGGCACAGAATAATTTCCTTAGTGTTACTGAAACCACAGATGCATTGACTATGAAATGTGTCTCTCTATACTTGTAAAGTAAAAACATTTTTTTTAAGCTTTATGTCATTTTAGTCACAAAAAATATTTGGCTTATTTTATATTCCATTTTTCAGAAATAAGTAGAACATTTTCCAATTCTTTTTGATCCTTTAACATGTAACCTTTTCTGGGTGGCAACCACTTTTCCTTGTATTAATTTGATTTGTTTAGTCTGTTTAATGCAAAGTCAATATTTGGCTACACAAGCACTGTGTAAACAATTGACATTATTAAAGGGTCATAACATTTACATAATATTTTATTATTCCACTGTATAATTGCATAAAACTACTAATTTAACCTGTGAAATGGTTTAAAGACATAGACAAATGCAGCTCTAGAGGAGCAATGCACTACTGGGACCTAGCTGAAATTATCTAAAGCTAGATTACGAGTAGATTGCTATTTAGTACTCCTGCTCGCACATTAACTTCGCTATATGGAGGATTTTTGCACGCATCAGGTTGCGCTCGTATTACAAGTTGAAAGTAAAAAGTTTGCAAGTGAGCGGAAACGCAACATGTGTATTTATCAATCTCTATGTTAAAGCCCCTTGGATGCCTTTTTTTTCTAACACCTGATACCTCATATCTTTGAGCCCTTATAAGTTTTTAGACATAGACAGTGTTATTATGAGTGTAACTACTTTTTAACTTATTTTTGATTTTTTTTGGGCAACGTTTTTGTCTTGCATAACAGTTAACCAGAGCTATGAAGTGGCGCTAACCAGACGCGTTAAATTTGATTGCGCTCAAATAAAACGCATTTACTTTCAACTTGTAATATGCATGCTATTTCTGACATGCGGAAAATACCCATTACCGCTCCCTTGCAAAAGTTAGCGTGCCACTCATAATCTAGTCCTTAGTGAGCCAAGACAAGGGGCCGCTAACTTCCTGTGAGCCGCTGCTCTTTTACCTACCTAGGCAAGATTTTCAACAAAGATTAACAAGAAAAAAAGAAGTAAATCTGACAACAGAAATTAACTGTAAAGTTTCTTAAATGCGATTTCTGTGGGGTAGATTTATCATTGTGCGAGTGGACACGATGTAGCGTATCATGTCCGCTGCACATCGATGTATGCCGACAGCATATGTTGTCAGCATTTATCATTGCACCAGCAATCGGCCGCTAGCAGGGGGTGTCAATCAACCCGATCGTATAGGATTGTGTTGATTTCTGTCCACGGCCTCAGAGCAGGCGGACAAGTTAAGTTTTTAATTGGTAGTATTTTTTTATTTTATTATAATAGTTATGTTAGGTTAATTTATAGTTTAATGTTAGGTCTATTTTTATTTCACAGGTACGTTTTTATTTATTTAAATATAGTTATATTGTAATTTTAATTTAAAGTTAAGGGGGTATTAGGTTTAGGGGGTTAATAGTTTAATTTAGTGTTTTGCGATGTGGGTGGCCAGCAGTTTAGGGGTTAATAGTTTATTTAGTGGCGGCGATGTTGGAGGTCGGAGTTTTAGGGGTTAATATGTTTATTTAGTGGTGGCGATGTGGGGGACCGTAGGTTTAGGAGTTAATAACTTTATTATAGTATCGATGATGTCGGAGAGCGGCGGTTTAGGGATTAATATATTTAAATAGTGATGTGGGTGGGCGGCTGATAAGGGGTTAATAGGTTTATTTAATATTTAATTTAATATTTAATATTCGCAATGTGGGTGGGCGGCAGATTAGGGGTTAATAAGTTTTAAATAGTGTTTGTGATGCAGGAGGGTGGCGGTTTAGGGGTTAATAGGTAGTTTATGGTTGTTAATGTACTTTGTAACACTTTAGTTATGAGTTTTGTAAAACATTTTTGTTTTGCAAAATTCATAACTACTGCTCTCAGATAGCGGTATGGATTGGTCGGTATAGGCTGTAACGCAAGCATTTTAGCCTGAATGCACAACCTGTAATACCGGCACTATGAAAATCCCACACAAAAATATCATTTTTTTTTGTGCAGAATTGATGTTTTGTTACAGGCTAGAATGCTTGCGGTATAGCTATACTGACACGACTCATAATATGGGTTCCTGGCCATTATGCTGTAATGGCCATTTTTTTCAGCGTTTAAAAGCCGTACAGCAACACTTGTAATCTAGCCAAGTGTGATGTAAAATGTTTAATTATGCACAGTAATAAAATGCAATATACCATCATTATTCCTTATGCTAACTTTCCTGTAATTGAAGTCTGAAATTTCTTATTTTCCAAACTTCAAATCTGAAATAGCACATGGCAGTCTTCACAAGCCTAACTTCCTAATTTGCAACTTGCTTTCAGGGCTGGATAGAAAAGCAAAGCAGCCCTGGAAAATTTGTAGACCAGTCCTAAATTCTGCCGAGTCCATAGAATGCACACATCAGATTGTTCTCAATGGACAATTGGGATACTCCTTCCTAAAAAAAAAGGAATTTTATATATATATATATATATATATATATCAATAAAAATTGTTGCATATTAAGGAAATTAGAAAACCTAGGCAAATATCCCCACTTGCTTTCACCCAGTAAAACTCCATATACGCTGTTACCAATGCACAAGAGGATTCTGGATAAGATATGCAAATTAGATATCCAACATCTCTGATTTTTTGTCTCATACTGTGTTAACACACAGCGAATCCCTAATAGGGAACAACCAAAAATTTAAATATTTTTTTAAATGCTGCAAATGCAATTAATAGAATGCATAAAATCACATATGCTTTCTTAATAAAACTGAGATATGGCTATAAAAACTGCTATGCTGGTAAACAGTTTACAAGGTGAACCTATTTTGACTGATCTTAACACTACAAAATGCTGCTTTTGTGGTCTGAACTAGGCATTTTTTTGCAGCATTTCAATATATTTCTTCTTAAATGTTTTGTGTACATTTAGCAAACACAGCACAGACAGCACAGAGTACAGTTGTTGCAATTTCCCTCCCCAGAATAGGTTATAAATAGATAACATATAAAACTGCTTAGGGCTCGATTTATCAAGCCTTCTCCTACACTACGGCTGCAGGTGCTCACAAGAGAACCTGCAGTCAGTGTTTATCAAGCATCAGTCTTCAGACCGCTGTTTCCCTAACCTCTTCTCCAACCCTTAGGTGGAGAATTTCCATCTCTCCGGTCTCATCTGACTGGGGAGATTGACAGCTCTTGCCCATGCATGATTGGCTGTGCGTGGGCAGGGGCGGCGTTGCACGCAAGCACAAAATAGCGCTTGTGTGCAATGCTGAATTCCGCCAATGGTATTCTGCTCGCCAGAGGTTGCTGCGGTGGACAGGGGCACATATGTTCGCACCTTTCCGCCAATGCTTGATAAATCGAGTCTTAGAGTTCCCACTTGATAAGGAAGTGTCTATCAATGAGTAGCTTTGCTGTGAGTTTTAGTTTAGAATCAGAATACAAAACTAGAAGCACTAGATAGCTGCCCATTATAGATATGTAAAATAGCTCTTTTTTTCAAATTACCTTCCACAGTAGTTCTACACTTTTACACCAATTCCCAGTGTGTACATTTCCGCCTTAACTTAAACAGGGCACTGTAGTTTAAGATTTCCATCCCTTAATGAGTCCCCAATGACTTGTTACACCAGCTCCACTGTATTAAGCATGTGTAATGGAAAGTGTTCTTTTATATGTCATCTTGCAGTTGAAAAAAACTTGGTTTTTGCTTATTGAAACCTTGAAGCATTTGTGTACAGAGCTTAAGATAAGATAATGAGGTTTTCTCTCCATGCAGACTCAGCTTATTTGAATGCGCATGATTCAAATGCAGCTTTTTCAAATAGAAAACAAATGTAAATTTTTCAGTACAGTTTCCATTTAATATATATTACTTTGCTATAAATTAGCTTTTTGTATTTATAAACTATGCTTTTTTGGTTATGAATTTGCTCTTCAAATGAAAAATACCCACAGTGGTCCTCTAAAGAGGAAGAAATATCTGGTTTAAAAATTAGCATAAATACAAAGTTGTACTTTAGAGCACAAGTATTTGTCTAGAAAATCTGACATTCCTTTCCCATAGCCCTTCCTTTTAATTTTTCATGATCAGAAAGTTGCATAAACCCATGAAATTCAAGATTTAAAAATAAATAAAACTGTCCTGTTGAAAATGTATGCATCACTTCCTTATCTCTTTATTACTGTCAGACACACAGTACTGACTCATTTGTGACTCAAGTGAGTCTGTGTATAGACAATGCTGCAAATACACTGAGATTTAATATAATACATATGACATATTATCTTTCTAACACACCCCAAAACAGCAGTGCTAGTACTACTTTACTTGAGTTCTGTACCGAGTGCTCCGTGTGCGTGTTGGCCTGTGTGACTTACAGATTCCTCCTTGTCACATGTGTGTGCAGTCTTACATTTCACCCCCCCGCTCCCCCTTACTGTGGTGCTATTGGAGTGGAGCTGCTGCCCAGTACCAGCTGTGTGCTGACTGCTTTGCCAATATCTAACAAGAACTTACCTGGGCAGCCCACCATGGTGCTAGTACTACTAACTTGAGCTCCGTGTGCATGCTGGCCCACTGGCCTCCAGCTCAGCTCCCTCCTTGTCACTTGTGTGTGCAGTCTCACATTCCATCATTTGCCCCCCTCCTCCCTGTGGTGCTATTGGAGTGGCCTTGTATGCAAGTACTGTGAGCTCTAAGCAGGTCGCACCCACCCAGCTGCTCACTGCTGCTCTCTGCCAATATGCCAAGACCCCAGTCGGGCAGCGCACCAGAAAATTTCCCGGCTTGCTGTCTATCTTTCCTACTGAAGCCACGCAATGGAGATTTTGTTAACACAATGACAGTGGCAATCCCAGTCATCTGCAGACTTAAGTCTGGATTGGTGACTCTAAATAAGGAAAGTAGTGGGTGTAGCTTGATCAATAAAAAACTGTTGCAGCAAACAATGATAATCTGTGACAATAAAATTCACACTCTACTAATATGTTAATCTATATATTAATGTTTTAATTAATTAATTATAATATGTTATACTAACCTGACCCTATGTATTAAGCACTATGTGCACAAAGTTCTCAACTTGTCCAAACGGTTTGGCATCTAACAGGCAGTGGACTCTGTGGGGTCTATTTATGAAGCAGCGGTTGCTGCTTCCGACCCTCTCCGTGTCAGTTCTGACTGAAGCGGAAGTTAAGAAGCAGCAGTCATAAGACCACTGCTCCTTAACTCGTTCGCCACCTCTGAGGTGGCAGACAGCAATCAGCCCGATCGAATACGATCGGGTTGATTGACACCTCCTGCTAGTGGGGGGCGGGCGGTACTGCACCAGCAGTTCATCAGAACTATACGCTGTCGGCATTTATCGATGTGCGGTGAACATGATTCGCTATAGTGGATCATGTCGGTCCTCACCTACATAATATAGACCCCTGTATGTCCACTGCTTGTAGGTGCCATTGCACACTCACGTGAGTGTAATGTTACCACCTTAATTAGTGCTACCAATCGTGCAAGAGAAGGGCCTGTCAATCACCCTGAGCAAGTGTGTTCAGGGTGTTTTCAATCCACCATCCCAGCGGTAGTGGAGAGTGTAAGAAGCAGTGGTCAGCTGCATCTACGAGCCTGGCCAGTAAGGGCTCAAAAGCAGATTAGGAAAGGAAAAATACACTTTACTTGCATTTAAATTACAGAAAAAAATCCATTGTTGTAGAAATAGGTAGTCCGCCAGTTCAGTCCTCTTACTTAGTTAGTCGCTGTTTACCAAACACATTGTTCGGTCAGCTAAACAAAATATCAACAATATCCGACACAATCCACTTTACTACACTGGGCACTATGGGGTACAATGACAACAACCAATCAAGGAGAAAAATCAATTCTTCCATTTATTGGTACATAAGTAAAAGTTCAACCCTTGGGGGTATATTTATTAAAGTGCAGACTGACATGATACAATGTAGCGTATCATGTCCGCCGCACATCGATAAATGCCGACAGCATTTATCATTGCAACAGCAGTTCTTGTGAACTGCTGGTGCAATGCCTCCCCCTGCAGATTCGCTAGCAGGGGGTGTCAATCAACCCGATCGTATTCGATCGGGTTGATTTCTGTCTGCCTCCTCAGAGCAGCCGGACAGGTTATAGAGCAGCTTCATAACTTCTGTTTCCTCATCGGAAACACGGGGCATCAAGCTCTGTACGGAGCTTGATAAAATGACCCCTTACAGTTCACCATTCATGTCACACATTGTGTCCAATATTGTTAATATTTTGTTTAGCTCAAAAGCAGCTTACATAAAAATATCTAGAAATGGACCAGAATTACTCAAATTTGCCATAGAAATCCTGAATATAAAAAAGATAAAATATGAGAGCAAAAGAATTCAAGGAGCAAACACACACTTTAATCAAAATATTGCTACTTTAAACATCATTCTATATTTTGATTGTTACAAGATTTATATATGCATCAAAAAACAGAATATTTCTTTATATTCTGTTTGAAGTTAGAACTTCTAACATTGCAATGCAATTGAAATTAAACTATACTGTGCATTCCTTCTCAATACAATTCCTAATGAAAACTCCCTGCAGATAATTCATTTTTCATTTGCATATACAGTGTGCATTGCTATATTAACATGAATGCTTGATTTACATATAAAGAGCATTGAGACAAATTATATCAGCTGTATTATTACTTTGAAAGGGAATCTCTTACTTTTTTCCTTTTGGGCTTTTATTTCTTTTAGATGAGAAACTTTTGTACCAATATGTAAGTTTTTTTTTCAGCAGAAACCGGTGATCTGATATAAGTGAAAGTATATATTTGCTCTAATGTTACAAAAAGAAGTAGTTGGTACAGAAAGATAAATAAAGGATTTGGGCTCCATTTACAAAGCTACGGAGACAGTTTCAGAGCGGTTACAGTGCAGGCGCACTCATGCTCAAATGATTGTTTTGCAGTGTGTGATTGTTTTGCAGACACGTTACCTGATTTGGAACTTTGTTTACCAGCAGCTTAATAAGACCTAGGTTACGAGTGGAGAGCAAAATTTCGCTACACTCAGTAATACCAGCGCACGCAAAAAAAAAAAAAGATGCTCATATATTTTTTTTTAATAAATGAACTGTACGCTTTATTTTGGGGGCAATTGGGGGACATTTTTTTCATTAAACAGAGATCTGATCTCTGGTTGATGAATTCTAGCGCAAAGTGCTACCACAAGCTTGTGATAGCATTAACCAGCCACTTGTAATGGCTGATTATTTAAAGGATTACTTTCTGTTATAATTTTTAAGCTAAACAACTAACATAAAACCTACTGACCTATATTTTCTCCAAAACGAAGTTTCATAATGTTCTAAAAGTTATATCTTTTATTCGCCAATGATGTCACGTTATCCTGCCCACTATTTTCAGCACTGCATGTTCAAAATACTTAAACCAATAACTTTGTGTTTAAAGCGCCATTTTGAAACCTAGGTAATGTAAACGGATTGGTACAGAGCAAAGGATACCCACGGAGTGGGTTTGGAAAACAATTAAATTTGCAGACAAGATTTCTGATATACGGTAGAGATATGTTAATGAAATGCTATTGATAAAAAGCGTATTTGGGGTAGTTAGTTAGTAACAGGCATAGAAAATATTTACTTACAGTGGCCCTTTAACCTCTTAAGGACATATGACGGAATTTTTCCGTCATAAAACAATTGAGCAAACTGAAAGCTGTGTCCTTAAAGGGTTAATGTACATCAGTAAATGGGCAAATTTGCCCCTTTACGACCGTGCGTTTAAATAGCACTTCACTTGTAATCTAGCTCTAAATGTTGCTATGTACATGATACCAAACTAATTCATGTTTTTCACTCTCTTTCTTATATAATCCCCCTGATTCTCGCCCTCTCTCTTTTTCATATAAAGTGATAAAAATTTTATTCTCCTAAAGAATAGATTATTAAAACCAAAATCAAGTTAATTTCTGAAACATAAATGAAAAATGAATAAAACCCATAATGTATCAAACACATTCCAATGTTTAGAAGCTGGGGGTGAAATTACAAACATTTTTAAGTTTTAAAGGAAACGTGTGAAATAATGAAGTAAATATTTTAGTGCTTCTTTATAAAATCTATATTTTTATTGGATGTTTAATATGTTTTATTTCTTATCAATTGGGTTTGTATGCTTGGAACTGGAGCCTTGGTGATTTGACCCATAGGTTCAAAATGAGAGAATTAACCCCTTAATGACCAGCACCATCCAGGGTATGGCACTGATCATTTAACCCTTAAGAACCGGCGCTGTATCTTGGGCTGTTAGCACGCCTGCCTTTCCTCTGTCAGCAAGACTGTGCTAATTCTGCAATTCCTCAGGAGAACACTACAGGCTATCAATCACAGGGGCAGGGAGTCCCTGAGATCCCTTGCCTGTTATTGGGGTGCCCCTATTAATGAGATACACAATGCTATAAGCGTGTGTCTCATGCTGCTACTTGAAGTCTGTATGTGAAGCAATCTAGCAGCTGTACATTAACTGTCACAAATGACAGTTACTGTGTTTATAATCACTGTGACCGCTAATTACAGTGATTGTATACTTAAAGGGACAGCCAAGTAAAAAAAAAAAACTTTCATGATTCAGATAGGACATGCAATTTTAAACAACTTTTCAATTGACTTTTATCATTAAATTTGCTTTGTTTCCTTGGTGGTATTTTTGAAAAGCTAAGCCTAGCTAGGCTCAAACTGATTTCTAAACTGTTGAAAACCGCCCCTTAGCTCAAAACATTTTGAAAGTTTTTTACAGTTAGACAGTACTAGTTCATGTGTGTCATATAGATAACATTGTGCTCACTCCCGTTGCGTTATTTAGAAGTCTGCACTGATTGACTAAACTGCATGTCTGTCAAAAGCACTGAGATAAGGGGGCAGTCTGCAGAGGCTTAGATACAAGGTAATCACAGAGGTAAAAAGTGTATTAATGTAACAGTGTTAGTTATGCAAAACTGGGGAATGGGTAATAAAGGGATTATCTATCTTTTTAAACAATAACAATTCTGGTGTATACTGTCCCTTTAAGGGAATATGTATAAATGTGCGAGCGGACATGATATGAAGTAGCGTATCAAGTCTGCTGCACATCACTACACATCCAATAATGCAGACAGCATTTATCATTGCACCAGCAGTTCTTGATAAATATGCCCCTTAAAGTCTACTTGAAAATTGTTATTGTTTAAAAAGGCAGATATCCCTTTATTAACAATTCCTCAGTTTTGCATAACCAACACTGTTATATCAATATACTTTTTACCTCTGTTATTACCTCTGTATCTAAGCCTCTGCAGACTGCTACCTTATCTCAATTCTTTTGCAAGACTTGCATTTTACCCAATCAGTGCTGACTCATAAATAACTCCACAGGAGTGAGTACAATGTTATCTATCTGGCACACATGAACTAGCACTGTCTAACTGTGAAAAACTGTCAAAATGCACTAAGATAAGAAACAGCCTTCATCGGCTTATAAATTTGATGATAAAAGTAAATTGGAAAGTTGTGTAAAATTGAATGCCCTATTTGTATCATGAAAGTTTAATTTTGACTTGACTGTCCCTTTATAATGAAACCTAGCTACTAGCATACAGCAATACAAGCTGGTATCATGCTCCGTGACCTATCACTGGATGCCTCAGGAGTGAGGCAGTCCAGTGATACACAAAAAAGTGTCACATGGTCATGTGATCACTGTAACAGCCAGTGACAGTGATCACATGTCAAAAATGACAAGCCACTGTTTGTTAATAATGGCTTGTGTTGGCCTCTTGTATCCAATGAACACATACAGTAAAAAAGTGTAACATTTATTTCAAATGCTTTATATATCTTTCTATTAAAAATTTAATTAAAGAAGTGTATATTTTATCATTTTATTTTAATACAGTTTTTTTTACATTTTTTACCCCAAAATGTTATCTTCTGCCTTTGGTGATAAAAGGGTTAAACATAATGGGCCAGTTTATGAGTGGCACACTAAAAGTTATGAGCGAGTGATATTGGGTTTATTGCAGCCATTTGCACATGTCCGATGTAGCGCTTGTATTAGAAGTTGAAAGTAAACTTAATCGCTTTAGTGCAATTTAATTTAACATGCTTCTGGATATTGCAACCTCAGAGCTCTGATTAACTGTTTTGTAAAACAAACAGTGTCACAAAATACATAAAAATAAATATATTTACCAGTACGTTACACTCATATTAACACTTTCTAATAAAAATTGTTAAAAAAAAGTATTGTACAAAAAAATTACAAGGGCTTTGACAACATAGAGATACATACATATGCATGTTTAAATATGTATATGTATATATATATATATATATATATATGTGTGTGTGTGTGTGTACATATATATTTATATGCGTATATATGTATTTATATATATATATATATATATATATATATATATATATATATATATATATATATATATATATATATATATATATATATATATATATATATATATATATATATATATAAAAAACATGGAAGGGAACTGCACTCCAAGACCGGACATGGTACACATCCTGTGACTCAGCAACATCCAGCCCTGGGCGCTAAATAGCACTCCAAAAAAGCTGTGATGTCACCAGAGCCACAGGCAGTTAACCCCAATCCGGAATGGGTGCAATAAGCAAGGGGGATTACAAACAAAAAGTAATACAACACAGAGAAACACCCAGCACTCACCAGCTAGCTCACAGCTAAGATAAAATCACAACTGGAAAGGTTATTTACCACATCTAGCCAAATGGGAAAGCTCAGGCACCACGTCAAGGTCCTTTCCACTGCCTGAGTCCCTAACACAGCCACACCATCATGCGAGCTCACAAAGCCAAACAGACTGACAACAAAGAAGGGGTGCACAGGTGGATGTAATCACCCAGAGAAAATACAAAACATGGAAGGGAACTGCACTCCAAGACCGGACTAGGTACACATCCTGTGACTCAGCAACATCCAGCCCTGGGTGCTAAATAGCACTCCAAAAAAGCTGTGATGTCACCATAGCCACAGGTAGTTAACCCCAATCTGGAATGGGTGCAAGAAACAATGGGATTACAAACAAAAAGTAATACAACACATAGAAACACCCAGCACTCACCAGCTAGCTCACAGCTAAGATAAAATCACAACTGGAAAGGTTAGTTACCGCATCTGGCCAAATGGGAAAGCTCAGGCACCACGTCAAGGTCCTTTCCACTGCCTGAGTCCCTAATACAGCCACACCATCATGAGAGCTCACAAAGCCAAACAGACTGAGAACAAAGAAGGGGTGCACAGGTGGATGTAATCACCCAGAGAGAATACAAAACATGGAAGGGAACTGCACTCCAAGACCGGACTAGGTACACATCCTGTCACTCAGCAACATCCAGCCCTGGGTGCTAAATAGCACTCCAAAAAAGCTGTGATGTCACCAGAGCCACAGGCAGTTAACCCTAATCCGGAATGGGTGCAAGAAACAAGGGGGATTACAAACAAAAAGTAATACAACACATAGAAACACCCAGCACTCACCAGCTAGCTCTCAGCTAAGATAAAATCACAACTGGAAAGGTTAGTTACCGCATCTGGCCAAATGGGAAAGCTCAGGCACCACCTTGACGTGGTGCCTGATGTGGTGATATGCCTGATGAAACGGTCCTTTACGGACTGAGAAACACGTAGCAAATAAATATCCTGTTTTTATTCAGACCCGTTTTTTTGCTATTTTATTACTGCTGCTTGCAGTTCTTCTATCCAGTTGGATTTACAACCAGCACTTTCTCTTATACTTACGCTGTCAGTTTGCCTGGGATCAAGCTCGATCATGTGAGCAGCACTTTGGAAAACTAACACAGCCGTTTGAATTCCTTCATTGGTGATCCGGCTTTCTACATCATTCACAGCTGTTTTCATCCACCTCTCTCTACTTATCCATAGGTCTCCCGGGTGAGACCTCCAGCGTACTGACTGCTGGTCCTGAATGTCAGCCTGCCTGCATGCACCTAGTTGATTCGAGGTGCCACTCTATTTGTGAGTAGTTTCTATGCAAATTATTGTTTTACATCAATTTAATATTGATTTACACTATGTTGGCGCCCCTTGTCTTTTCCTCCTCCTAGGCTTCCTGATCCATCACACCGTGGACACAAGCGGAGCAAGCCATACATTTGACCACATACGACACTATATCCTTTATTTTGGAGTGGACTTTCTTTTTATTTGGACACATTTGAACACATATTAACAATATATATATTTTTTTTATTTTGTAAGTGGACTTCTTTTCACATGGACACTGAGATATATATATATATATATATATATATATATATATATATATATATATATATATATATATATATATATATATATATATATATATATATATATATATATTTAAATATATATATACTCCTTGTTGTTTTTTGTTTATGTTGTTTTTTTATGCTTTATTTTATGTTTTATCATTATATCACAATTGCCAAAACTGTCACAGATTAGAAATTGTTTGCACACCTGAGATTCACAATATATACTTTTGCCATTGAGATATATTTAATTAGATGTTAATCTGAACCATATACCAAAGGGGTAGTAATTTTATATTACTGCTATCTCCACTATAGCGCGTCCAATTAGTTTTTTCTTTTAGAAATCACTTCAATATTTTCTGTTAAGTGATTTTACCTTAGCTGTGAGCTAGCTGGTGAGTGCTGGGTGTTTGGGTGTTTCTATGTGTTTATATATATATATATATATATATATATATATATATATATATATATATATATATATATATACACATAAATACATATGTAAACATATATAGACAAGCATTGGAGCCTCTGACAGTCAAGTAGATAAAAACATGAAAAATCATATTTATGCAATAATCATATTTAATAAAGTTTGATACTGTTTATTTACTGTAAATATTTAACATTCAAATGTTCTGCACAAAGCAGAATATGTTATAAGTATATATAAATATACATTGGCTGATTAAATCAACCAATCTGATTTTTCCTACGTTAATTCCGATTGGCTGATAGAATCCTATCAGCCAATCGGAATGTCCTCTTCTGCCCCATCGGTGCCCGGCTGGGTGAAGATGGCTCAAGGTAGGGTGATCTTCAGTGGGGTAGTGTTAGGTTTTTTTAAGGGGGGATCGGGTGGGTTTTAGAGTAGGGGTGTGTGGGTGGTGCTTTGTAATGTTGGGGGGGGTATTGTATTTCTTTTTTTTACAGGTAAAAGAGCTGATTACTTTGGGGCAATGCCCCACAAAAAACCCTTTTAAGGGCTGGTAAAGGAGCTGATTACTTTGGGGCAATGCTCTGCAAAAGGCCCTTTTTAAGGGCTATTTGTAATTTAGTTTAGGATAGGGAATTTTATTATTTTGGGGGGATTTTTTATTTTATTAGGGGGATTAGATTAGGTGTAATTAGATTAAAATTCTTGTAATAATTTTTTATTTTCTGTAATTTAGTGTTTTGTTTTTTTAATATAGTTTATTTTATTTAATTGTATTTTATTTTAGATAATTGTAGTTAATTTATTTAATTAATGTATTGATAGTGTAGTGTTAGGTGCATTTGTAACTTAGGTTAGGATTTATTTTACAGGTATATTTGTATTTATTTTAACTAGGTAGCTATTAAATAGTTATTAACTTTTTAATAACTATTGTACCTAGTTAAAATAAATACAAAGTTGCCTGTAAAATAAATATAAATCCTAAAATAGCTACAATGTAATGATTAATTATATTGTAGCTATATTAGGGTTTATTTTATAGGTAAGTATTTAGTTTTAAATAGGAATAATTTATTTAATTATAGTAATTTTATTTCAATTTATTAAAAATAGATTTAAGTTAGGGGGGTGTTAGGGTTAGACTTAGGTTTAGGGGTTAATACATTTAATATAGTAGCAGAGATGTTGGGGGCGCCAGATTAGGGGTTAATAATTGTAGGTAGGTAGCGGCGATGTTAGGGATGGCAGATTAGGGGTTAATAAAATTTATTATAGTGTTTGTGAGGCGGGAGTGTGGCAGTTTAGGGGTTAATACATTTATTATAGTGACGGCGATGTCCGTTCGGGAGATTAGGGGTTAATAAGTGTAGGTAGGGGGCGGCGACATTGGGGGGGGCAGATTAGGGGTTAATAAATATTATGTAGGTGTCAGCAATGTTAGAGGCAGCAGATTAGGGGTTAATAGGTATAATGTAGTTGGCGGCGATGTCCGGCAGATTAGGGGTTAAACATTTTTATTTTAGTGTTTGAGATGTTGGGGGGCCTCGGTTTAGGGGTTCATAGGTAGTTTATGGGTGTTAGTGTACTTTGTAGCACTGTAGTTAAGAGCTTTATGTTCCGGCTTTAGCCCATAAAACTCTTAACTACTGACTTTTTTATGCGTTAGGACCCCTTAACGCTGCTTTTTAAACCTAACGCCGAACTCGTAATCTAGCCGTATATTTTCAGGAGTAGACTGTTCCTTTAAAGGGACATTGCACACTAGATTTTCCTTTGCATAAATGTTTTGTAGATGATGCATTTATATAGGCCACCTGGGGGTGTTTTTGTAAAAATATATCATTTGGCTTATTCTTTAAATAGCATTATGCTTCAGACTCCTAACTAAGCCCCAAAGTTTTATATGTATACTGAAGTCTACAGACTCAGGGGAAGTGTCTGCTCTTCCTGCTTTCTCAGTCCATTTAAGTGGAAGTACCAGCCTAACCTCATCAACAGTGCTTAATTGGAAGGTTTTTGAAAGGTTTTATACTACATTTTATATCAGTATCTGTGCATATTGTTCTTTATAGTAGTGTTTATTACATGCAGGTATATGAAAATTGGTTATACTTTCAGCTGGGTATTTTAGTAGTGCTGGAGTAAGCTAGTTGTGCTAAGAATGCTAGTGAGGCTGGAGTAAGCTAATTTTGTTGAGGATGCTAGTAAGCTAGGTTTGTGTGTGCTTGTTGAGTTTGGGATGCTTGTGGAGCTGGGATAAACTAGTAGGGCTAAGGATACTAGTGGAGCTATGTTAAGCTAATTCAGCTAAGTGAGTTTAAATAAGCTAATTAAACTTGGGTAGTAGTGTGCTGGGAATAGTTAGTGGTGCTGGGGATGCTAGTGGGGATGGGGTAGGCTAGTTGTGTTAAGAATGCTAATTAGGCTGGGGTAATCTAGCTGATCTTGGGATACTGGTGGGGATCGGATCAGTTAGTGGTACTGGAAATGCTAGTGAGTAAGTTAGTTATGTTGAGGATGATAATTGGATTGAGATAAGCTACTTGCATCAGGGTACTTCAGTGGGGCTGAGATCAATTAGAGATGCTAGTGGGGAGGGAATAAGTTAGTTGTTTTGAAGATGCTATATAGTCTAGGATAAGCTAGCTGAGCTTGAGTTAATAGTGGACCTGGAGTAAGCTAGCTGTGCTGAGGATGTTAAATGGGTTGTGAGAAGCTAGTTGAGCTTTGGATACTAGTGAAGTAGGAACAGTTAGTGGTGCTGGGTGAGCTCATGGATTGACTAAACATGTTGTGTGAAGAAGGCTAGTTGTATTGGGAATGTTAATGGGGCTGGGGCAAGCTATTTGTGTTAAGAATCATAACTGAGTAGAGTTAATTATTTTAAATAAAAACAAAATAAAATTGATTAACTCTAGATTAAGCTAACTGGCCTACAATTCCCTTCTATTATATGAAGACTAACTAAACTACTATTCATCTCACATATTGCAAAGGAAATAATTTATTTACACCAATATATAATACGATAGTTACTTCGTTTTCCCTGTAATAATGCAGAGGTCCAGCTCCAGTGGGCTTGTATCAGCAAAGCTGCTTAGAAACTCAAGCTACACCACTCTCACCATTTCGCCTTCTAAATGTGGCATAAAATCTTGCTTTGTAGTTAAATCCCAGCATGTGAAGTATGTGCAAGCTACAGCTAGGTTATCTGAGACTAGAGAAAGTAGGCTGAACTGTAAGGTAGTAGCAGACCTTGCTAGGTTAAAAATACACCCCTGTGTCAGCAATATCTAGCACTATGGAGTTGACAAACTCAACAATCCCTAACATGACACTCACACACAAATATAAGCTGCATTTACCTTACTTTTTCTTTGTTAAAATCTTGCAGCTTCTGCTCTCTTCTTTCAAGTGTGCTGTTTAAGATAAGGGGTAGAACCAATCACAACACCCTGTACAATCAGAGGCAATCACCATAGTTTTTACAATCAGACTAGCACATGGCCTTTCTGGCTAGCTGAAGGTTTGAGTTTAGTAAGTGTTTACCACACAGTTACCACACTAAGCTGGGCAGAATGAGCTGCGCTCCAGTTACATCAGTGGCAACTTTGCACTTAGTTATATTTAGGAATTGCACTTGCATTTAATTTGCCCTCCCTGCACTCGCCTGGAATTAAGTTTTTACTTTTTTAGTAAATAGTTATGTTAGATTTGGCAGGGTTTATGTAAAAATGTGTAAGTAATTTACAATTTATACTTTCATTTACTTAAAGGACCACTCAATGCAGTAGAATTGCATAATTAACAAGTGTATAATAAAAAGACAATGCAATAGAAATATGTATGTATTGGGTACTTGTAAAGCACGGCTAATCACCCATAAGGGTCTCAAGGCACTGCTCATTTTATCGACTTTGGAAGGATGAAAGGCTGAGTGGACCTTGCCAGGGATTGAACCTACAACCCTCGGGTTGCTACAGAGCTCAGCCACAATGCATTAGCATGCTGAGCTATCTGTCAGCAGTAGACTTTTTTTCATGTGACAGACATCAGCCAATCACAGACTAGTATACATATACCTGTGAACGTATGCACATGCTCAGTAGGATCTTGTTCAATAGAAAGTGTGCAAATAAAAAGACTGTGCAAAATTTGATAATGGAACTAAATTTCAATGTGTCTTAAAACTACATGCTCTTTTTGAGTCATAAAAGATTATTTTCATTTGAGTGTCCCATTAACAGTATTTGCATACTATCAGTATATTTTCTTTGTATTTATTGAAACTAGACAGCCCTGTTTTATATGACATACACTAGCCAAATGCTATCAGTATTTTTTAATAATGTAGAGAAACGATAGGTCAATTTGATCTATTTCACACAAGCTAATACAATCTTCTTACCATTGTTGTTCCATTATACCAAATATGGATTTTAAACCAAATGAGTTTATTCAAAATAAAGCATCTAAATTGTAATCTTTAGAAAGTAGTCCCTAGAATTTAAATAGAATAATAAAAATGCATTGTTGCAGGAAAAAGGATTTGCTTACACACCTATTGTTTCTGAGAAAAATTACCATTCTTTCATTAGGTTTAGATAAATCTAATGCATATGCCAATTGTTTTCAATTGATAGATTTGATTACATACACTTAGAAGAACATTAACACTTTTCATGTGTTTATATTTTGTATAATCAAACACAATGATTACAGAGACAGTCAGGCAGGGGTTCTGGGTTAGTACCTGCAGATAGACATTTGTGTTCAAGGCATGCCTTGATTTTTCATCAAATTGATGGTATTATACCTAATTAACCACCCATATAAAGGCACATTTACAAATGAAATGGCATTTTATGTGAGTTAATGCAACTGCATTTGAAAGCACGGGAAAGGTGTTTTCTCCAATTTACCACCCACAAATAGTTGGTATTCATTTAGTTTAAAATGAAACAATGGGAACACAAACGCCTAGATTACGAGTTTGGCATTAGCCTTAAAAAGCAGTGTTGAGAGGTCCCAATGCTGCTTTTTAACGCCCGCTGCTATTACTAGTCAGTAAGGAAAGGGTCTATCGCTCACTTTTCTTCCGCAACTCGAGGCTACCGCAAATCCCCTTACCTCAATTACGTATCCTATCTTTTTAATGGGATTTGCCTAACGCCGGTATTATGAGTCTTGGAAGAAGTGAGCGGTAGACCCTCTCCTGTCAAGACTCCTACCGCATTTAAAAGTCAGTAGTTAAGAGTTTTATGGGCTAACACCGGAACATAAAACTCTTAACTAAAGTGCTAAAAGTACACTAACACACATAAACTACCTATTAACCCCTAAACCGAGGCCCCCCGCCACATCGGAAACACTTAAATAAATATATTAACCCCTAATCTGCCGACCGGACATCGCCACCACTTTAATAAATATAATAACCCCTAAACCGCCGCACTCCCGCCTCGCAAACACTAGTTAAATTTTATTAACCCCTAATCTGCCGTCCCTAACATTGCCGACACCTACTTACATTTATTAACCCCTAATCTGCCACCCTCAACGTTGCCGCCACTATATTAAAGGTATTAAACCCTAAACCTAAGTCTAAACCTAAGCCTAACCCCCCTAACTTAAATATAATTTAAATTAAACTAAATAAATTTAACATAATTAAATAAATTAATCCTATTTAAAACTAAATACTTACCAATAAAATAAACCCTAAGATAGCTACAATATAACTAATAGTTACATTTAGGATTTATATTTATTTTACAGGCAACTTTGTATTTATTTTAACTAGGTGCAATAGTTATTAAATAGTTATTAACTATTTAATAACTACCTAGATAAAATAAGTACAAAATTAACTGTAAAATAAACCATAACCTAAGTTACAATTACACCGAACACTACACTATCGTTAAATAAATGACCTAAACTACCTACAATTAAATACAATTAAATAAAATAAACTAAATTATGGAAAAAAAACATCTAAATTACAGAAAATAAAAAAAGAATTTCAAGAATTTTAAACTAATTACACCTAATCTAATCCCCCAATAAAATAAAAAATCCCCCCAAAATAATAAAATTCCCTACCCTATACTAAATTACAAATGGGGCATTGCCCCAAAGTAATCAGCTCTTTCACCTGTAAAAAAAAATACAATACCCCCCAACATTAAAACCCACCACCCACACACCCAACCCTACTCTAAAACCCACCCAATCCCCCTTAAAAAAAACTAACACTACCCCCCTGAAGATCTCCCTGCCTTGAGCCGTCTTCACCCAGCCGGGCACAAGTGGACCTCCAGAGGGGCAGAAGTCTTCATCCGATCCGGGCAGAAGAGGTACTCAGCCAATAGGATTGAGCTTGCATTCTATTGGCTGTTCCAATTAGCCAATAGAATGCGAGCTCAATCCTATTGGCTGATTGGATCAGCCAATAGGATTTTTCCTACCTTAATTCCGATTGGCTAATAGAATTCTATCAGCCAATCGGAATTCAAGGGACGCCATCTTGGATGACATCATTTAAAGGAACCTTAATTCTGTGTTAGGACGTCGTTTGAAGAGGATGGCTCTGCGTCGGCTGGATTGAAGATGGACCCGCTCCGCTCCGGATGGATGAAGATAGAAGATGCCACTTGGATGAAGACTTCTGCCGCTTGGAGGACCTCTTCTGCCCAAATCGGATGAAGACTTCTTCCCCTCTGGAGGTCCACTTGTGCCCGGTTGGGTGAAGATGGCTCAAGGTAGGGAGATCTTCAGGGGGGTAGTGTTAGATTTTTTAAGTGGGGATTGGGTGGGTTTTAGAGTAGGGTTGGGTGTGTGGGTGGTGGGTTTTAATGTTTGGGGGGTATTGTATTTTTTTTACAGGTGAAAGAGCTGATTAATTTGGGGCAATGCCCCGCAAAAAGCCCTTTTAAGGGCTATTTGTAATTTAGTATAGGGTAGGGAATTGTATTATTTTGGGGGGATTTTTTATTTTATTAAGGGGATTAGATTAGGTGTAATTAGTTTAAAATTCTTGTAATTCTTTTTTTATTTTCTGTAATTTAGTGGGGGGTTTTTTTCGTAATTTATTTTATTTTATTTAATTGTATTTAATTGTAGGTAGTTTAGGTAATTAGTTTAATTATAGTGTAGTGTTAGGTGTAATTGTAATTTAGGTTAGGGTTTATTTTACAGGTACTTTTGTACTTATTTTAGCTAGGTAGTTATTAAATAGTTAATAACTATTTAAAGGGACACTCAATCAAAATTAAACTTTCATTATTCAGATAGAACATGCCATTTTAAACAACTTTCCAATTTACTTCTATTAAAAAAATGTGCACATTATTTTTATATTTAAACTTTTTGAGTCGCCAGGTCCTACTGAGCATGTGCAAGAATAAGTGTGTATGCATTTGTGAATGGCTGATGGCTGTCACATGGTACGTGTATGCATTTGTGATTGGCTGATGGCTGTAACATGGTACAGGGGGAGTGGAAAAAGACATAACTTTTAAAATTGTCAGAAAAAGTTTTACTACTCATTTGAAGTTCACACTAAGTGTTATTGCATTGTCTTGTTATCTTGCATTTGTTGATTATGGAAATCTACTGTGTTGACTGGTCCTTTAATAACTATTGTACCTAGTTAAAATAAATACAAAGTTGCCTGTAAAATAAATATAAATCCTAAACTAGCTACAATCTAACTATTAGTTATATTGTAGCTAGCTTAGGGTTTATTTTATAGGTAAGTATTTAGTTTTAAATAGGAATAATTTATTTAATTATGTTAAATGTATTTCGTTTAATTTAAATTATATTTAAGTTAGGGGGGGTTAGACTTAGGGTTAGACTTAAGTTTAGGAGTTAATACATTTAATATAGTAGCGTCGACGTTGGGGTCGGAAGATTAGGGGTTAATAAATTTAATATAGTTGCGGCGACATTGGGGGGGCAGATTAGGGGTTAATAACTATAATGTAGGTGGCGGCGATTTTGGGGGCAGTAGATTAGGGGTTCATAGGGATAATGTAGCTGGCGGCGGTGTCCGGAGCGGAAGATTAGGGGTTAATAATATAATGTAGGTGTCAGCGATAGTGGAGGCGGCAGATTAGGGGTTAATAAGTGTAAGATTAGGGGTGATTAGACTCGGGGTTCATCTTAGGGTGTTAGGTGTAGACATAGATTTATTTTCCCCATAGGAAACAATGGGGCTGCGTTAGAAGCTGGACGCTGCTTTTTTGCAGGTGTTAGGTTTTTTTTCAGCCAGCTCAGCCCCATTGTTTCCTATGGGGAAATCGTGCACAAGCACGTTTAGCCAGCTTACCGCTACCGTAAGCAACGCTGGTATTGAGGTGAGATGTGGAGCTAAATTTTGCTCTACGCTTACCTTTTTGCGGCTAACGCCAGGTTTAAAAAAACCTGTAATACCAGCGTTGTTTTAAGGGAGCGGTGGGAACAAAAGGCTCATTAGCCCCACAAGCCTTACCGACAAAAACTCGTAATCTAGCCGAAAGTATTTTGAATATTCAGAATGAAAGATGAGACTGAACCAAAATGTTGCCTGTGCGCATGTCTAGACATTGGCAAGAATGAACTAAAAAAAAAAATATGTTGATAGTAGATACAAATTTTAAGAAAAAAAGAATGTATATTTAAAATAGCATAAACAGAGAAAGGATACTTATTTCCCCAACTCTGGGCTAGATTACAACAAGTTGCAGATAAAGTTTGCATGCGATATCAGGTTTTTGGGTCCTTGTATTACAAGTTGAAAGTAAATGCAAGTGCAAGAACACAATCACATTTTATGCTTGTCGGGTTAGCATGGAATCATATAAATATTTAAAAAAAAAGGTATATCGTAAATGACAAGATTTTTAATTGCAAAGGTCTAGATTTTTATATATATATATATATATATATATATATATATATATATATATATATATATATATATATATATATATACATATACTTGTCTAAATATTAGTTTGTATATATATATATATATATATATATATATATATTTATTTATGTGTGTGTATGTACAGATGTATTTATGTTTTACTGTGTATATTTACTATACATATTTAACATTTCAATGTTCTTCACATACAGTAAAATGTTATTTTTATTGTAAATATATATTTACGCTTTACGTATAACGTGGTGTCGAGTTGGCGCACATGAAGAATTAGTAATCTTAAAGTACATTCTTGAAATATTAAATATTAAACAAATATTAATAATTATTAAAAAATAGTATAGATACTAAATATATATATATATATATATATATATTCCTGGAAAAACGTCGCACTCACAGGTCTTTGGATAAAGCAAATAAAATACTTTAATGAAACGTTTTCGGGGAATTCTTCCCCATCATCAGCATAAACACAAACTGCATCAAACAAACTTATATAGAAAGTGCAAATAATCAAACTAATTTTCAAAAAACCTGTGTATAGTGTCCTCTCAGTGTGGTGGCGCCAAACATTGTATGTGTGGAACGCAAACTGCGTTCCAGTGTGTGAACCGGAAGTGCTACGTGTGCTACCCTTTCCGGTATAAACATTATTCAAAGAAGTTAATTTTTATTTTTTAGCAAATGTACTTGCAATAGCTGCCTATTGCTAGTTGCTTCTTATACATTATGTTTGTCAAAATATCAAAGTGTACACAATTTTACATACTCTTTGTCCTGTGTTCTATGTATATACCTCTCTATGTGAGTACCACGGTTTGCATGAATCAATCTAACATGTGTGATCATACCCTATTAAAGCAAACGTGTGTATATTATTATAAGTGTTAACATCTTGTTGTTGCCTGCTATGTTATTTCAATCAACTTATTTTCCTACATGTGTCCCTCGATCAGCTGTGTGGGCTCCGTATATGACCCCGCGGTCATAATCTGGTTGTCATGGGAACCGTTTACTATGCCGGATCTTATTTAGGCTGATGGCTCTATGGTTATCCCCTTAGTGTTATGTATCTTTACTATATCAAGGGGTGAATGTGCGGTCTCCCTTAATGGGGGTTATATAGACCATCTCTGTATTCTACCTATTCTAATAGGGACTCTGCTGAGGTATTCATATGAGTTATATGCTAAGTACTCATATATAAAACTAACAAACTAAAAACATTTTTTGTTACAGTTAAAATGTAATAAATGAAAGCAACTCTATTTTTTTTGCTGTAATGTACACTTAGTTTAAGTTATGTGTATTTGGTTTTGTAGATTGTATCTATCCCACTTGTGTGTCTCCATGCCCCTTATATACACTGTAAAGAACACATATTCTTTTTCTAATTTTAATTTTAAGTAAACTGTTATTTCCATATTACTTCATATGGTTACTTTATGTTCACTTTCTTCAAAATTTCTGTTTTTAATGAATGTTCTTGTATTAGTCCCAATTCTATGACCTTGTGTGTTGTATTTGCACAACCTGACATGGGGTGAGTATGGGTTAGATTTTCCTCAAGTCGGGGTTACTTTTAACCCCTGTTTGTTATCTCTCCATAGTTCATTATCCTGTGGTTCTGTGTTGTTCCTATCGATCAATTTCTTGTATCCTTCATTTAGGAGTCATCTGGGCTTGTTGTGGATAGGTATTAACCTTCGGTTTGTTACACGTTTTGAGGCTGTTCACTACTTTAAGGCTGCTCAGTGTTTTAAGTATACTTAAGATCTTGTGGGAGACCCTACCGTCCTAGGAGAGTACAATTCACAACAGTTGATACCAGTGGTGCTGAGTCGTCAGAAACAGATACTAGCATCACACGACATACACCAACATCCCCTAATACGTACCAAACTCAACCTCCATACCATCCCCCATATACACATAGGGGACAGTCTACCCCGGACCATTTTTTAGGGGTAACAACGAGGTCACGCAGAGGAGGGGGAGGAACTATAGACCACACATTAGGAGGGCAAGGGGGCAGGTACAGACCCACACGCCGCAACAGACGGAGGATATAGTGGTCAATCTTAGTAAACACGTTCTGACAGCAGCAGAAAACTCCATGTTGAACAAAGGCTTATCCTTTATACCTAGTCACAACATCACTGAAATGGACCTTAAGTTAGACTTACACAGACTAAACCGGACAATGAAAATCAAAGAACATTTCCAGAATGCTCCCATAAGCCTTGAACATACTAGCCCTGTGCATAAGTGTAAAAAGCCAAGTACATTTGAACCAACCAACAGTAGTGCTAGCACTAAGACCTTTATGAGGCTAGTAGCACAAGACTTGGAAACACATAGAAAAACCAATAAATGGATACATAATCTCACACAAACTGAAAGGGCGGCGATTAAAACCCTACAAGATGACCGGGATTTGGTCATCCGCCCCGCCGATAAGGGCGGAGCAATAGTCCTAATGGACTATGGGGACTACAGGGAAGACATACTCACACAGTTAACTGACAATAACACCTATAGCAAACTACCAGGTGACCCTACGGTCAAGTATAAGAAGGAACTGGATAGTATCCTAAAATTAGGATTTGAACAAGGACACCTAACGGAACAAATCTTTGAGTACTGCACCACAACACACCCTAGAATCCCAATCCTATACACCACCCCGAAAATACACAAAACTCTAGATCATCCACCTGGGCGGCCGATAGTGTCGGCCGTACAGTCCCTCACACAGCCGGTGGCACAAGTAATTGACATTTACCTCCAACCTATTGTTAAGACAGTTAGATCATATATTGCAGACACTAATGACCTTATTAGGAGGATGCGGGATGTGCGTGTGGAGACTGGTGACATCCTGGTTACCCTGGATGTCAACAGTCTCTACACCATCATCCCACATGACACAGGACTTATGGCAACTAAACAACACCTCATAGAGAGTACACAATATGAGGGCCCCCCTATTGATTTTTTCTTGACACTAATGGAATACTGCCTCACCAGGAATTACTTCCGCTTTGAGACATCTTTTTATCTGCAACTAACTGGCACGGCGATGGGGTCAAATATGGCCCCATCGTATGCCAACATCTATATGTCTCAGTTTGAAAATCAATTCCTATGGAACAGGGACACATCGCCGATTGTCTTCTACGTTAGATATATCGACGATGTGTTTATGGTGTGGCGTGGGGGACAACAGGCACTTCTAGACTGGTTCAGGGATTGGAATAATACACCTACACCAGTAAGGTTCAAGCTCACACACCATCACAAAGAAATACAGTTTCTAGATCTTAATATCTACATAGAAGGTAGTGCCTTGGGAACAACACTCTACAGTAAACCCACCGATAGAAATTCCATTTTAAGTGCCAATAGCTGCCACCCCCCAGCCCTATTAAAGGGTATAGTCAAGTCACAAATGACTAGGGTCGTACGAAATAATTCCAACATAGCCACAGGGGTCTCACAGCTGCAGCACATGAGGGACAAGTTCCTGCAACGGGGGTACAAGCAGCAGATAGTTAACAGTACCCTAAAAGAAGTCCTCCCACATACCCAAGACAGTCTGATATACAAGGACACTCGGACAGAGAAACCCAACAGGTTGATAATGGCAACGACGTTCTCACCAAATACCACACAAGCTGGAAGAGTACTAAGGGAACATTGGCCAATAGTACAATCTGACCCCAAACTGACCTTTACGCACAACCTGACACCAATGATAGCATACCGGAGGGGTACCAATCTGAAGGACAGCCTGGTACGCACAGACCCCAAATTAAGCTATATGGATACAACACACATAAACATCAAAGGCTCATACCGATGCCTAGGGTGCACAACATGTAATGGCCTAATGGCAACTAAGAACTTTCACCATCCACATACAAACAAAGTATTTAAGATCAAACATTCAATATCCTGTAACACTACATATGTAGTATATTTGCTATTTTGCCCATGTGCCCGGTTCTACGTGGGAAAAACGAGCGGAACACTCCGCGAAAGGATGGCCAACCATAGACGGGCCATACGGCTGGCGTTGGACCAAGGGGATTCAGACCAACCAGTGGCCAGACACTGTGCAAGAATGGGACACCAGGTGTCCACCATCAGATATATCCTGATAGACCACATCCCCCCCCTGGACAGGGGAGGTGATAGGAATAAGGCCCTGTTAAGAAGAGAGGCGGAGTGGATGTATAGATTGGGCACTATAGCCCCAGGAGGATTAAACTCCCCCCCAGATTTTAAGGCGCTCATTTAAGTAGAGATACATACAGGGGTATGGCACATAGACCAAGAGTAACATGTAGCGTTGCACTGGAAGTCAGGCCACTTGAGGGGTAGACTGCCTAGTGCGGGGCGCGACAAGTGATACTTGGGGGGGGGACATGGAGATGATCCCCTCCAAGTTAATAATACTCGGTCTCTTTTTCCAATTACCCACAAGATCTTAAGTATACTTAAAACACTGAGCAGCCTTAAAGTAGTGAACAGCCTCAAAACGTGTAACAAACCGAAGGTTAATACCTATCCACAACAAGCCCAGATGACTCCTAAATGAAGGATACAAGAAATTGATCGATAGGAACAACACAGAACCACAGGATAATGAACTATGGAGAGATAACAAACAGGGGTTAAAAGTAACCCCGACTTGAGGAAAATCTAACCCATACTCACCCCATGTCAGGTTGTGCAAATACAACACACAAGGTCATAGAATTGGGACTAATACAAGAACATTCATTAAAAACAGAAATTTTGAAGAAAGTGAACATAAAGTAACCATATGAAGTAATATGGAAATAACAGTTTACTTAAAATTAAAATTAGAAAAAGAATATGTGTTCTTTACAGTGTATATAAGGGGCATGGAGACACACAAGTGGGATAGATACAATCTACAAAACCAAATACACATAACTTAAACTAAGTGTACATTACAGCAACAAAAATAGAGTTGCTTTCATTTATTACATTTTAACTGTAACAAAATTTTTTTTTAGTTTGTTAGTTTTATATATGAGTACTTAGCATATAACTCATATGGATACCTCAGCAGAGTCCCTATTAGAATAGGTAGAATACAGAGATGGTCTATATAACCCCCATTAAGGGAGACCGCACATTCACCCCTTGATATAGTAAAGATACATAACACTAAGGGGATAACCATAGAGCCATCCGCCTAAATCAGATCCGGCATAGTAAACGGTTCCCATGACAACCAGATTATGACCGCGGGGTCATATACGGAGCCCACACAGCTGATCGAGGGACACATGTAGGAAAATAAGTTGATTGAAATAACATAGCAGGCAACAACAAGATGTTAACACTTATAATAATATACACACGTTTGCTTTAATAGGGTATGATCACACATGTTAGATTGATTCATGCAAACCGTGGTACTCACATAGAGAGGTATATACATAGAACACAGGACAAAGAGTATGTAAAATTGTGTACACTTTGATATTTTGACAAACATAATGTATAAGAAGCAACTAGCAATAGGCAGCTATTGCAAGTACATTTGCTAAAAAATAAAAATTAACTTCTTTGAATAATGTTTATACCGGAAAGGGTAGCACACGTAGCACTTCCGGTTCACACACTGGAACGCAGTTTGCGTTCCACACATACAATGTTTGGCGCCACCACACTGAGAGGACACTATACACAGGTTTTTTGAAAATTAGTTTGATTATTTGCACTTTCTATATAAGTTTGTTTGATGCAGTTTGTGTTTATGCTGATGATGGGGAAGAATTCCCCGAAAAAGTTTCATTAAAGTATTTTATTTGCTTTATCCAAAGACCTGTGAGTGCGACGTTTTTCCAGGAATATTTAATACATGTTTGCACCCAGGCAGATGACCACTGGAGGGTAACACTGTACACCGGATGGGATTGAATATTTATTTACAAGTGTACCCCCTCAGCCTGATTCCTTCACTCAGTGAACTATAGTTCTGTCATTGGTTTTGAACCACTTTGTGTTGTATACATCAATATACGTTGGGATTTACGTATACCAGCTTATTCATTTACGGTTGTGTAATTTTTACAGCACTCAGCAGATTGATTTATACCTATGGAGCCAGTACCTCTCTCTCCCCTGACACTGCCGCCAATTGGGACAAATACTGCTGAACAAGACCCAGATGTAGGAGCACAAGCCCGTGGAGCCCAGATTGGTACTGTCACATATACTCCAGACGACGCAGCAAGGATCCTCTTTGCCCCTATCAACAGAGCAGCTACTGGTGAGACCCCTGTTAATATATACCACAATTTATTGAAACTTAAGAAGCGTGAAATAGATTTAACACTACATGGTAGCTATCTTTCAGAATATTACAGATTGAGCCACATCCCGAGGGGCTTCAGGGTTAAGAACATCCCCACAATAGGCAGGGACAACCCTGAATTTAGAAAGAAATGGTGTCACATATTAAATAAGTGCTCCCTAGATCTGATTTTACTCGTAATAGAGGAAGTGACTATAGTCCTCAACAGAGTCAAAAGTGAGATAGTGATATTTGAACAATCACACAACGAGACACTAGTAACAGACCAACAAGAGAATTGGCTAACCAAATTACAACAACAAGTAGACAAATATAAAACTGAACTACTAGTATTTAAGAATAGAAAATTAGAGTCAGTGAAAGCAGATTACACTAACGGTAGAGTTTACAAGTGGCTAACCAATTCATTAGAAGGCAGGCCCAGGAGACCCTACCGTCCTAGGAGAGTACAATTCACAACAGTTGATACCAGTGGTGCTGAGTCGTCAGAAACAGATACTAGCATCACACGACATACACCAACATCCCCTAATACGTACCAAACTCAACCTCCATACCATCCCCCATATACACATAGGGGACAGTCTACCCCGGACCATTTTTTAGGGGTAACAACGAGGTCACGCAGAGGAGGGGGAGGAACTATAGACCACACATTAGGAGGGCAAGGGGGCAGGTACAGACCCACACGCCGCAACAGACGGAGGATATAGTGGTCAATCTTAGTAAACACGTTCTGACAGCAGCAGAAAACTCCATGTTGAACAAAGGCTTATCCTTTATACCTAGTCACAACATCACTGAAATGGACCTTAAGTTAGACTTACACAGACTAAACCGGACAATGAAAATCAAAGAACATTTCCAGAATGCTCCCATAAGCCTTGAACATACTAGCCCTGTGCATAAGTGTAAAAAGCCAAGTACATTTGAACCAACCAACAGTAGTGCTAGCACTAAGACCTTTATGAGGCTAGTAGCACAAGACTTGGAAACACATAGAAAAACCAATAAATGGAGACATAATCTCACACAAACTGAAAGGGCGGCGATTAAAACCCTACAAGATGACCGGGATTTGGTCATCCGCCCCGCCGATAAGGGCGGAGCAATAGTCCTAATGGACTATGGGGACTACAGGGAAGACATACTCACACAGTTAACTGACAATAACACCTATAGCAAACTACCAGGTGACCCTACGGTCAAGTATAAGAAGGAACTGGATAGTATCCTAAAATTAGGATTTGAACAAGGACACCTAACGGAACAAATCTTTGAGTACTGCACCACAACACACCCTAGAATCCCAATCCTATACACCACCCCGAAAATACACAAAACTCTAGATCATCCACCTGGGCGGCCGATAGTGTCGGCCGTACAGTCCCTCACACAGCCGGTGGCACAAGTAATTGACATTTACCTCCAACCTATTGTTAAGACAGTTAGATCATATATTGCAGACACTAATGACCTTATTAGGAGGATGCGGGATGTGCGTGTGGAGACTGGTGACATCCTGGTTACCCTGGATGTCAACAGTCTCTACACCATCATCCCACATGACACAGGACTTATGGCAACTAAACAACACCTCATAGAGAGTACACAATATGAGGGCCCCCCTATTGATTTTTTCTTGACACTAATGGAATACTGCCTCACCAGGAATTACTTCCGCTTTGAGACATCTTTTTATCTGCAACTAACTGGCACGGCGATGGGGTCAAATATGGCCCCATCGTATGCCAACATCTATATGTCTCAGTTTGAAAATCAATTCCTATGGAACAGGGACACATCGCCGATTGTCTTCTACGTTAGATATATCGACGATGTGTTTATGGTGTGGCGTGGGGGACAACAGGCACTTCTAGACTGGTTCAGGGATTGGAATAATACACCTACACCAGTAAGGTTCAAGCTCACACACCATCACAAAGAAATACAGTTTCTATATCTTAATATCTACATAGAAGGTAGTGCCTTGGGAACAACACTCTACAGTAAACCCACCGATAGAAATTGCATTTTAAGTGCCAATAGCTGCCACCCCCCAGCCCTATTAAAGGGTATAGTCAAGTCACAAATGACTAGGGTCGTACGAAATAATTCCAACATAGCCACAGGGGTCTCACAGCTGCAGCACATGAGGGACAAGTTCCTGCAACGGGGGTACAAGCAGCAGATAGTTAACAGTACCCTAAAAGAAGTCCTCCCACATACCCAAGACAGTCTGATATACAAGGACACTCGGACAGAGAAACCCAACAGGTTGATAATGGCAACGACGTTCTCACCAAATACCACACAAGCTGGAAGAGTACTAAGGGAACATTGGCCAATAGTACAATCTGACCCCAAACTGACCTTTACGCACAACCTGACACCAATGATAGCATACCGGAGGGGTACCAATCTGAAGGACAGCCTGGTACGCACAGACCCCAAATTAAGCTATATGGATACAACACACATAAACATCAAAGGCTCATACCGATGCCTAGGGTGCACAACATGTAATGGCCTAATGGCAACTAAGAACTTTCACCATCCACATACAAACAAAGTATTTAAGATCAAACATTCAATATCCTGTAACACTACATATGTAGTATATTTGCTATTTTGCCCATGTGCCCGGTTCTACGTGGGAAAAACGAGCGGAACACTCCGCGAAAGGATGGCCAACCATAGACGGGCCATACGGCTGGCGTTGGACCAAGGGGATTCAGACCAACCAGTGGCCAGACACTGTGCAAGAATGGGACACCAGGTGTCCACCATCAGATATATCCTGATAGACCACATCCCCCCCCTGGACAGGGGAGGTGATAGGAATAAGGCCCTGTTAAGAAGAGAGGCGGAGTGGATGTATAGATTGGGCACTATAGCCCCAGGAGGATTAAACTCCCCCCCAGATTTTAAGGCGCTCATTTAAGTAGAGATACATACAGGGGTATGGCACATAGACCAAGAGTAACATGTAGCGTTGCACTGGAAGTCAGGCCACTTGAGGGGTAGACTGCCTAGTGCGGGGCGCGACAAGTGATACTTGGGGGGGGACATGGAGATGATCCCCTCCAAGTTAATAATACTCGGTCTCTTTTTCCAATTACCCACAAGATCTTAAGTATACTTAAAACACTGAGCAGCCTTAAAGTAGTGAACAGCCTCAAAACGTGTAACAAACCGAAGGTTAATACCTATCCACAACAAGCCCAGATGACTCCTAAATGAAGGATACAAGAAATTGATCGATAGGAACAACACAGAACCACAGGATAATGAACTATGGAGAGATAACAAACAGGGGTTAAAAGTAACCCCGACTTGAGGAAAATCTAACCCATACTCACCCCATGTCAGGTTGTGCAAATACAACACACAAGGTCATAGAATTGGGACTAATACAAGAACATTCATTAAAAACAGAAATTTTGAAGAAAGTGAACATAAAGTAACCATATGAAGTAATATGGAAATAACAGTTTACTTAAAATTAAAATTAGAAAAAGAATATGTGTTCTTTACAGTGTATATAAGGGGCATGGAGACACACAAGTGGGATAGATACAATCTACAAAACCAAATACACATAACTTAAACTAAGTGTACATTACAGCAACAAAAATAGAGTTGCTTTCATTTATTACATTTTAACTGTAACAAAAAAATTTTTTAGTTTGTTAGTTTTATATATGAGTACTTAGCATATAACTCATATGGATACCTCAGCAGAGTCCCTATTAGAATAGGTAGAATACAGAGATGGTCTATATAACCCCCATTAAGGGAGACCGCACATTCACCCCTTGATATAGTAAAGATACATAACACTAAGGGGATAACCATAGAGCCATCCGCCTAAATCAGATCCGGCATAGTAAACGGTTCCCATGACAACCAGATTATGACCGCGGGGTCATATACGGAGCCCACACAGCTGATCGAGGGACACATGTAGGAAAATAAGTTGATTGAAATAACATAGCAGGCAACAACAAGATGTTAACACTTATAATAATATACACACGTTTGCTTTAATAGGGTATGATCACACATGTTAGATTGATTCATGCAAACCGTGGTACTCACATAGAGAGGTATATACATAGAACACAGGACAAAGAGTATGTAAAATTGTGTACACTTTGATATTTTGACAAACATAATGTATAAGAAGCAACTAGCAATAGGCAGCTATTGCAAGTACATTTGCTAAAAAATAAAAATTAACTTCTTTGAATAATGTTTATACCGGAAAGGGTAGCACACGTAGCACTTCCGGTTCACACACTGGAACGCAGTTTGCGTTCCACACATACAATGTTTGGCGCCACCACACTGAGAGGACACTATACACAGGTTTTTTGAAAATTAGTTTGATTATTTGCACTTTCTATATAAGTTTGTTTGATGCAGTTTGTGTTTATGCTGATGATGGGGAAGAATTCCCCGAAAACGTTTCATTAAAGTATTTTATTTGCTTTATCCAAAGACCTGTGAGTGCGACGTTTTTCCAGGAATATTTAATACATGTTTGCACCCAGGCAGATGACCACTGGAGGGTAACACTGTACACCGGATGGGATTATATATATATATATATATATATATATATATATATATATATATATATATATATTTATATTAATAACAGAAAACGAGCAACTAGTACACCTTACCCAGCAACCCCATATTAAGCCCAATTTACAAAAAACACAAGTCATGCCTCCCAAAATCACACATTTTTCTGTTATTTATTTCATTATCTACACCTCTGTGTAACTTGGTCTCCACAACATTATTTTTCTATTGTGGGACCTTGTCCATAGCCAAATATATCCCTCAGCAGCTGGTATAATTATTAATATTTTTTTTATATATTTAATATTTCAAGAACGTGCTTTAAGATTACTAATTCTTCATGTGCGCTAACTCGACAGCAGGTTAAACCTAAAGCATGAAACCCGAAGTGCATTGCACATATTTTACATTACGATATTCTACACATAGAAGAAAATGTAATTTTTAGTATTAAATATATATTTCTATAGATATCTTATAATTTTAATGTAAAATAGATTTCTATAACTATTTTTCTGTAGGAATATATATATACAGGTATAGGTATATACAGATATCTATAGAAATATGTATTTACAATAGAAATAAAAATGTTCTGTTTGTGAAGAATATTCGAATGTGAAATATTAATAACTCCTGTCACGTTAGGGTGTTTTTTTCCTGCACTCTCCATTGATGTTTATGAGGAATATGTTAGTATGATTGTGATATTTGAAGTCCTTTGGTTAGTGCGCATCGGGCTTTTACTTTCAACTTGTAATGCGTGCGCTACCCGACGTGTACAAAAAGCTTACTTCTATCAAAGTTAACGCTGAAGCTATCAAAGTGAACACTTAATACCTCTCCACTTGTATTCAAGCCCTATGTTAAATACATCTATATAATAAATTCTATAAAATAAGTTTTCTTTTATAGTTTGAAAGGTTTTGAAATATTATTCAAAATTATGGGGAGGGGAATAGTCAATCTTATTTAATCAATGAATCTATTTGAAAATTTAATCTCAGAGGCTGGCATGTCTAAATTAAAAATAAAAACAAAATCTTTCATCCAATTTTCTCTTTCGTTCCCTCTGGGATGCCTTGGAATAAATATATATATAAATAGATATAGATTTAATTTGTCTAGAATGTTTATTATATTGAGTTTGTTTGTATAGCTCTCTCAGGATTGATAACCGCAAGCTATGTCTTTACATTCTAGAAGAGTATAAGTTAAAAATACTGTGAAAACTAAACATCTAACATGTACGAACTACAATCACTCTGTGTCTGATAAATATAAAAAGACTTTCTGTGCAAGCTACATACGTTCAGGTTCTTTTAAGCATTGGAGAAGATTAAAATCTGCGCTACCACACGGTAATATGCAATACACTTCCCAGGGGTTAATTACATTGCTATACAATCTTACAACTGAAAACCAGCTTATAAAAAAAAAACTTTATAATGTTTCAAACAATGTAAAAGAAAGTAAAGTGATAGAAAAATAATTTTACCTCATATTAGAAGTTTAAGATAGATAATATTATTTTGATCTATTTATAAGATGCAAGGTGAGGCGTCGCTCAAAGCCCAGAAGGAAACAAGAAAGCTGTGTGAAAGCAAACACAGCAGCGTGATTCAATTAAGGCAGCATTGGCGCTAACGTGCGCCATCACAATCCAGTGCGGTGCAGGTCTGTGTAAAAGATTTATTATACCCCGGGCAGATATGATTCGCTATAGCGAATCATGTCCACCCTACATCGCTAAATGCTGACAGTCCTTATGTTATTAAATAGTATATATTAACATAAGGACTAGTGAGGCTAGCAAGGCTGACCCTCAAGGGAGCCTAAAGTAAAAAAATACAGCACGCGAGCTGCAGTCAGCACTCGACTTGTAATCTAGCTGATGAAGGGCAGTTTTTTAAATATTACAAACTCATGGTAATGTTTCCCCATTAGAATACAAGTTACTCCCTTGGAACGCCTGTCAAACTTCCACAGAAACCTAAATATATATTATGTCTGTGATCTACCTTGCTAATAAAGAAAAAAAAATCCTTCCAATTAAACCTAAGAGCTGTGGGAATACAAGTAAATACTATGATTGACATATGTATTTTATTGAATAATATATATATTTTAAGTATTGTTATTTTAAGAAGCTTTTTTCTTATTTTTGCATGTTTTTTTTTTTTTTTTTAGGATGAATATTTCTTTTTAACAATATTAATATGTCATAAAAGACCGTAGCTGGGACTTTACAGTTTTGCATAACTACATTATTTTTAACATTGCAAAGTTAAGGATCATTTGGAATTACATCCAATGAAGAAAAGCAGATGACCATTTAAGTTTATTTTTTCATGACTTTTTGTATCTTTTTTCCACTGCTTTTTTTTCATGGATTTTTTTGGGGATTTTTTTCTTCATGTTTTTTTTTTTATTGTTTAATTTGTGGTTGTTGTTTGATTTATTTTATTATGGTGTACTTTTGTTTATTGTGTTGTTTACTTTGTGGTTGTTGTTTGCGTAGGTTGGTTATTGTGGTGTACTCTTGTGTATTGTGTTGTTTACTTTGGGGTTGTTGTTTGCTTAGGTTTGTTATTGTGGTGTAATTTTGATTAATGGTTTGTTTAATTTGTTTATGTTTACTGTTGTGTTTTTGTTTATGGGGTTAATAGTGTAATGGTGTTAGGTTACGGTGGGGATATGGTACTTTAGGGGTTAATACTGTAGTGGGCTTATGTTGTGTTAGGGCTTATAGCATTTAAGAGGTTAATAGTGTTGGTCTGTGTAGCGGGTTTTTTGGGTCGATCTTTTTGGGGAAAAAAAATTATGAATAAAGTAATGTATTAAAGCATTTAATTGAAACTTTTTTTTATTCTTTTAATTTATTTGTTTATTCGGTTGTGTACTGAATTCACAAAATAGGCTACGTACATGTGTGATATGTGTAAAAAGGATCATTTACATTACATCTTCAAAGGAGTTGGCAATACTGGTTTGAAAATATTGCCCACATCGCCACCCACTAAGATGTAAAGTAAAATGCTTCTCTTCAGGACTGTCAGCAGTTTGAATATTTATCTCTTTTGAATATATTGTCACAGCGTGGATGTTTCGATCATCAGGGCTTTTTTCACATCCCTACCCCAATGTCATTTAACATTCAGCAACATGGCAATTCTTTAGTATGCTGACACAAACTGTATTAATAAACTTGTTATAAACTATTTAAGTTACCATTATGTTTAGAAAATATATTTTCTTAATGTTTTTAAGCAGTTCTATCTATCTATCTATCTGTCTGTATGTGTAAAAAGGATCATTTACATTACATCTTCAAAGGAGTTGGCAATACTGGTTTGAAAATATTAAGAAAAAAGGTGTAGTGGGTCAGCGCTAATAGTAGCTAGAGGAAACTGACAACAATACAGTGAAATGTTAATATACTATATAGTGATGTATCCAAATACACTAAATAGGGACGCTACAATCTTAAAAATTAAAGCAATAGATGAATCTGTAAATTGCTAGCAGGCAATACTTTATTAGTAATAAAAAAGTATTAAAAAAAATGTTATCCTAAAAACCAAGAAGGGTAATAATTTCTATCACCTCATTCAAAAATATGAAAATGTCCTCAATAGTTAAAACAAACAAATTGTTTATTGTTAAAATATATATTATAAAATAAGTTCAAGCTAATTAACATCAAATTCGTTCAAGCTTATTAGCATAAATACTCTTGGTATAGTGACCGGTCACTTAATGTCAATTTAAAAAACCAGGGTCATATCACATAAAATTTTAGCATAGCATAAGCACGTTATACATATAGGCATACAAAACTGAAAAAATGCTGAAAAAATGCAAACCGTTAGTGTGTCAGTATGCACACACCTCCCAAGCTTGTGGGTATAAGTCAAAATAAGCCTCGGCGGGCACAGTTCAGATATGTATAAAGAAAGTAACACCCGATTTTAATGTGGGATATTTTTGTCTTCCTCCAATACAGATCCGATTGTTCTCCTCGGTCTCCTACTGTGCAGGTGGAGGGTAAAAAAAGGAAGAAAAGTGTGTCCCCAAATTTGAGTACCTTATAAGCTGTTGTATCTTCTGACGCTCCTGCTTATGCGGAGCTCCTCTACCTCGTCTGTCTGGTCGGCCGTTACTTCTGCATTCAGTCACGTGTTTGCGGATTGGCCAATAGGATGCTCTTACAGACGGAATGTACCAAAGGAGTGTATATTCCGGGTATACGGCAATGTCGATACTCTGTGCACAGTTTGGCCTTTTTTCCTTGCTGGGCTCTTGCTTTACAACACAGTGTAATGGTGTTAGGTTACGGTGGGGATATGGTGCTTTAGGGGTTAATACTGTAGTGGGCTTAGGTTGTGTTAGGGCTTATAGCATTTAAGAGTTTTATAGTGTTGGTCTGTGTAGCGGGTTTTTTGGGTTGATCTTTTTTGAAAAAAAAATTATGAATAAACTAATGTATTAAAGCATTTAATTGAAACTTTTTTTTATTCTTTTAATTTATTTGTTTATTCGGTTGTGTACTGAATTCACAAAATAGGCTACGTACATGTGTGATATGTGTAAAAAGGATCATTTACATTACATCTTCAAAGGAGTTGGCAATACTGGTTTGAAAATATTGCCCACATCGCCACCCACTAAGATGTAAAGTAAAATGCCTCTCTTCAGGACTGTCAGCAGTTTGAATATTTATCTCTTTTGAATATATTGTCACAGCGTGGATGTTTCTATCATCAGGGCTTTTTTCACATCCCTACCCCAATGTCATTTAACATTCAGCAACATGGCAATTATTTAGTATGCTGACACAAACTGTATTAATAAACTTGTTATAAACTATTTAAGTTACCATTATGTTTAGAAAATATATTTTCTTAATGTTTTTAAGCAGTTTTATCTATCTATCTATCTATCTATCTATCTATCTATCTATCTATCTATCTATCTATCTATCTATCTATATAATCTGTCTGTCTTTCTATTTATCTTTCTATCTATCTAGATACAGATTTATACAATATATATATATACAATATATAGATATGCAGATATATAATTATGGATTCCACCTCTTGATAAAGATGCAGAGAAGCTTCAAGAAATCAGTGTAATGTTATGATACAGTGGGAAATAGACAAGTACAGACGTGATCTGAAGCATATAGGCTATAAGGAAATGGTGTGAATAGGCTGACAGAAAAGCTATGATGTAGAAAAGAGACATTCTAATGAAAAATAAAAAAAGAACAGGCAAATTGGAAAAAAATCAGGATATATATAGAAACTGTTATTTCTATAGAATGATAAAAGAAACTATCAAAGCTTCAGAAGTAGAACAATGTACAGGAGAATGATAAAAAGCCCGTCTAGCTTCTAACAAGCAACCGAATATTTAATACATTTATATTATCTTGTGTTACAAACCACCAAAGCATACAGGATTAAAGGCACACTGAGATCATTCCCAGGTGAAGAAGTTAACACTGTACTCAAATAAACAGCGCTTGATCAAGATGGCTGCACTGTAGGTGAGCTCCGGTCTCTCAAATGGGCTAACAGCTAATTACCAGATCCATTAGGCTGTACAAGTACCAGCAAACATCAGGGTCGAAGACAGCCCTGGACCGCATGCAGTGAGGATGTTTTTAGACAGGCACGGCTATGTTTGGGTGAACTGGATCCCTTTGAAAATATCAAGTGCATCACAGAAATAGGCTGCATGGAAGCGCGGCGTGGCATTACACCACTCAGAGATCAAAGGAGAAACCAGTGATCAGACCGGACCGGGTAATTAATCCAAAATATTTTTAGAAGGGAGCTTGAGAGGTAATGATGCCTTATACACTCAGACCCGGGTTAAAACAAACGGACATTCATAGCAATCTGGTGTAAAAATGCTATGACCTGCTTTATCCGACAACCTTGATATCTAATGACACACAATCTATATATTGATGTAATCCCTAGTACGTAGCAAAAGGAGTTTATTACAGTGGGGGAATGTATTTTCGCTAACCATCTCAAAAACATATTGAATTCAGCCATACAGCATAAATGCAATATCCTGACTTATGGCCGTATGAGAGAACAACTAAAGTTTTTCTGATTATATATTTACACCTGGTCATTATATAACTAAAGCTCTGGCAACTTTGATGCATGTTCTATACTTTTATATGGGGCTCCTTTAATACTTCTGATAACATAAACATGAGGCAGATTTAAAAAGCAAGCAGTACCTTTTAGAAAGCTTTGTTGTTTGCAAGTTAAGCCTCAAAATGTCTTGCTCAGCAAGACTCTACTCGACATTTGGCCTTTAAATCTTCAGCAAAAGAGCTGTAATATTACAACAGTGTACCATGTCTCCTAAAAGAGCAAATAAATCAGAGAGATCAACAAAGAAACATAATCCTACAACTCCTTCCATCAACAATTTTTTCAAGAGTTAGATACTTCCTCTGTGCCATCGAACCTCTCCTTAGAGACTCCAGCAAGACCAGCCACTCCATCATCAGGATCTGGCTCAGAGCAATGCACATCAGCATTCTGAATCCCTAAAGTTCTATTGGACTCTCTTCCTTCAAAAAAAGATTTTTCCAACCTCATTAATTAGGTGAAACAATGTGTTAGAGAGGAGATCTCTGAGATTAAAAAAGAGCTTTCAGAGAGTAGAGAAGCTGGAAGGAGATTTGGACCTCCATAATTCAGCTCTGAACAACTTTCAATCACACTTAATCCATCAAGACGATATAATTCTGCAGATGGAAAACAAAATTTAAAACCTGGAAAACAGGAGCCGATGGAATAATATCAGAATAAGAGGAATTCCAGAGTCAGTCATGAATCCAGATCTAGGACCCTATGTACAAGGGTTATTTGCCTGTTTAACAGATGAGGATGAAGCTACCACCATAGTTTTGGACAGAGTCCATAGGGCTCTGAGAGCTAAACCCCCTGAGGGATAACTCCCAATTAAAGATGAAGTGATGAAGAAGGCACAGCAGACGTACCCGGTCAAATTTAGAATAGAAACTCTACAACTTTTTCGAACATTCAACACAGAGAACTCTGCAAAAGCGAAGAGACATGCAACCACTAGCAACCACATTATGGCAGCACAATATACGATACAGATGGGGACATTTTTTCAACCTTCAAATCATGTGGAAAGGCAAATGTCTTATCTGCACCTCTCCAGGTGACTTTGAACATGTTTGCAAGGATTTGGGGGTACAACCCCCTAACATTTCAAACATCCCTTCTCCTGATGCGAGAACCCAATTCCACCCTCTTCTTCAAAGGGCAGAATTGCAGAGATCCACATCTAAGAGGATCTCAAAATCTGCTGCAGGCCAGACTTCCACTACATCTGAAGGACGGTAACTTTATTTAAACCTTTACATGTGTGCCTTAAGGTTGTAATTGAATGTGAACGTTAATTTAATAGATTTTAACCTATGGAAAATATTTGGTTATACATTAGTTAGACACCATATTATATAAGATGCCTTGTACTACTATGTTGTAGAAATGCACTGATGGAAGGATCCTCCTCCATTTTTCGATTTTAATATTGAATGCGTTGTAGGTTATTATTTGATGTTCAACATGTTCTGTTCAGTTTTGTTTTATTTTGTTACCTAGGAATTAATATGTTATTTAATTATGGTCATTTGGACATACACTCATATAAAGTCATAGCTAGATTAATGACACAGACACTATACCTATGACACAAACAATGTCAAAGAATGTAAATATTATTACACAGAATGTGAAAGTCTTTAATTGCCCTAACAAACATTCATTAGCTTTCCAAGATCTTTGTAGAAGAGGTCAGATATTGTGCTTACAAGAAATCCACTATATAGCTCAGAGAGTGCCAAAATACTTTTCCACACACCACCCGCTACACTACCATAGCACTAATAAAAAATAAAAGTTAATGGAGTGAGCATTTTTATACACAAATCCCTCTCTTTCCAATTACTCCAGATTGATAAAGATAGGGAGGAGAGATTATCTGATTTTCACCTATCAATGAACTATATAAAATTTAACAAACTACCCTTTTCCTCTCTCTGACCATCATCTCCTAACTTGCAACATCACTCCCTACCTACAACTCCCCCTCCCTCTACCCCTCACACCAAACTTCACAGAAGCACTAAGTCATTAGATCTGCAACATCTCGCCAGCTCTCTCAAACCTCTCCTCTCATCCATCACCTTCTTTTCCTGCCCTGACCAATCTATCTGCCAGTATAACTCCACCCTTACATTGGTCATTGACAATCTGGCCCCTCCAACCATAGCTCTGAAACCACACTCTCATCCTCAGCCCTGGCATACTCCTCTGACACGGTACCTACGCAGATGTTCCCATACTGTTGAGCGACATTGGAGGAAATCTCGGAGTTCAGCTGACTTTCTTCACTACAAGTTCATCCTGAACGCCTACTATTCTGCCCTTAATCTCTATAAGCAACAATACTTCTCTAATCTTATCTCTACTCTTTCCTCTAACCCAAAATGTCTGTTCTCCACGTTCAATACTCTTCTCTGCCCACCCCCACCTCCTAATACAACCTCTCTTTCAGCTCAAGATTTTGCCAGCCACTTCAATAACAAAATTGACTCCATCAGAAGTGAAATCAGCTCTCAAAATACTACCAATCTCCCACCCCCTCAAAAGCTCACAATCATCCAAAACCCAAATATCTAAAAATGCAGCTCTTTTGCCCCTGTTAATGAGGATGAAGTTTCTGCCCTTATACTGTCCTCCCACCTCACCACCTGTCTTCTCGACCCCATCCCCTAAAAGCTACTCCCCTCCCTCTCTTCTACCCTTACCCCCATACTCACACACATTTTCAACCTCTCCCTCAGCACTGGTATATTTCCCTCATCTCTAAAACATGCACTGGTCACACCTATCCTCAAAAAACCTTCCCTCGATCCAACCTCCCCATCCAACTACCGCCCTATTTCCCTACTCCCTCTTCCTCAAAGCTCCTCGAAAAGCTAGTATACGCACGTCTATCCCATTTCCTTACACTAAACTCTCTTCTTGACCCACTGCTATCTGGATTTCGTCCCCATCACTCTACAGGGACAGCAATTGTCAAGGTTACCAGCAACCTACTTACAGCAAAATCCAAAGGCCACTTCTCTCTGCTTATCCTCCTTAACCTGTCTGCAGCCTTTGACACTGCTGACCACCCTCTTCTGCTCCAAACCCTCCAATCCTTCGGCATCTGTGACACAGCTCTCTCGTGGTTCTCTTTCTATATGACTAACCGTACATTTAGTGTAGCCTTCTCCGGAGCATCCTCTGCCCCGTTACCACTTTCTGTTGCGGTACCTCAAGGCTCTGTCCTCGGTCCCCTTCTCTTTTCAATCTACACATCACCATTAGGTTCCTTAATAAAGTCCCATGGGTTTTAATATAATTTGTATGCCGATGACACCCAAATCTACCTCTCTGCACCAGACCTACCTCCTTCCTTACTAACCCGTGTCACTAACTGTCTTTCTCATATCTCATCTTGGATGTCCTCTCACTACCTTAAGCTAAATCTCTCCAAAACTGAACTCCTTATTTTTCCCCCTTCTTCCAATGTCTTCACCCCCAAAATTTCTATAACTGTCGATAATTCCATCATTACTCCTACCCCGCATGCCCGATGTCTTGGGGTCACACTTGACTCAGATCTTTCCTTCACTCCTCACATTCAGTCCTTGGCTAAAGCCTGCTACTTCCCCCTTAAAAACATCTCTAAAATTAGACATTTCCTTACACAAGATACAACTAAGATTTTAATCCACTCTCTCATCCTTTCCCGCCTCGACTACTGCAACTCTGTCCTCTCTGGTCTACCTAGCTGCTGCATAGCTCTTTTACAATCCATTATTAATGCCTCTGCCAGGCTCATCTTCCTTACTCGTCGCTCTTCATCTGCTGCACCTCTCTGCCAATACCTTCACTGGCTTCCTCTTGCCTCTAGGATTAAACACAAAATCCTCACTCTGACATACAAAGCTCTCAACTGCACTGCTCTCCCCTACATCTCAGAACTTGTCTCCAGATACTCTCCCTCCCGTCCCCTTCAATCAGCTCAGGATCTCCTCCTCTCCTCCTCTGTTGTTACTTCCTCACATTCCCATTTACAGGACTTCTCCAGACTGGCCCCCATCTTGTGGAACTCCCTGTCTTGCTCCACAAGACTCTCCCCTAGTTTTAACAGCTTCAAGCGCTCCCTAAAAACTCTACTATTCAGGGATGCTTACAACCAACACTAACCTTTCCTAACTCCATTGCTTTCCCCTTGAAACCCTTAGAATGTAAGCCTATGAGCCCAGCTGCTTGCAGATAGCCTTCATAAGAGCCAACTACAACAGTGAAACTCTCGGCAGAGCCCTCTACCCACTTGATCCCTACAAAAGCTATCCTGTATACCAATTATGTTTACAGCGCTGAGGAATTTGTTGTTGCTCTACAAATACCTGATAATAATAATAATAATAATAATAATAATAATAATAATAATAATAATAATAAAGAGATATTTTGGTATCACAGGTCTTCTTATTGGAAAACCTATCACCATAATTAACCTATATGCCCCAAACACCAATCAACACCAATTCATATCATTAATCACCTCTAAGATTTTATATATATATAAAGGTCCCCTAATTGTCACAGGTGACTTTAATGTTCCTTTGGATCCGGCTCAGCATTGTTCGAGCCCTAATAGTCGCACAGCAAGCACATCTATCAAATCTATCTGGAAAGATCTTAAAATCCTCACCCTACATGACATGTGGAGATACTTACACCCTAATATTAAGAATTACACCTTTATTTCCAATCCACAAAAAAGTTACTCGAGATTGGATTATGTTCTGGTAGACCATATAACCCTCTCACAGGTCAAACAAGTTAATATTAAACACACTTCATGGTCTGACCACTCAATGGTAGAACGCCTTTTTCACTGTTCTTCAATCCCAATCAGACCTTTCCAATGGAGAATTGCATAGTCCATATTACTAGATCTAATAACCCTGGATAAACTTACCAATTAACCACATACTTTGAAATTAATGTCACCCCAGACCAGAAGGCGGAAACTATTTGGGAAGCCCATAAGGCATTCATGAGAGGGGAAATGATTAAACTCAAGGCCTACAATCATAAAATGTAACGATGTTCTTACGCAAGGCCAACTAAAAGAGAAGCGTAATAAACTAAACGAGTATCTCCAAATCCAATCCCAAAGACAACAATTTTTACAGCAGAAATTTTATGGTGAGGGAAATAGAGCTAGAAAATTACTGGCAAGAGCTTTAAAAAACAACAATCCAGATTTTATGTACACTCACTTAATCTGCTAATGGTTCTCAAGTAGAGGACACAAGAGTATTGGAAAGATATTTAAATCATACCAATAAAACGCTACTTGAGCAGAGCACTTAGAAACTGCAATCTTATATGTGTATATCAGAAATTTAAAATTTCATAATCTAAAATTTAATTTCATAGATACAGTATAATAAACAAAAAAACTGTAAAAAACACACTTTGTATTACAAAAATGACGGGGTTTGATACAAACCAGAACAGTCCCAGTAAGTCCTGGAAATAACGTCTTGCTATAAAGACCCACTTGAGAAGAAACCACTCTTGTGCATCAAGGAGTACGTAAAAACACTTCAGTGTAGGATCTTTGCTTCCTGAGCTGGATAGCACTCCCCTTACGGAATCGTTGGTGCAGCTTCCACGCTGTCTGAGTTCCAAGGATTACTCAGGCCAAGAAGAATACTAAAAAAATAAGCAAAGAGAAGCGCAACCACGACTCAAGGTAAAAGTCTTAAATCATTTATTGAGCACAAAATCATATGCACTTACTAGAAGTACAATCAAATAACGCCTTAAAAACACAGTCAGTCACACAGATTTGAACGGCTTGAAGTCCCTTAAATCGGTTTCAACACTATATAAATTAGTGATGGAAAATAGATTTGCCAAACTGCCATCTTATATGGTAGGTTGGGACAAGGAAATGTCCTCAAACACACCACCCAAGGAATGGCTTACCAGATTTAGAAGACTAGTGCAGTCTGCTCACTTCTCAGGAGCAAAAGAAACAAACATTAAAATTTGCATGCGCTAGTATTTGACTCCAGCAAAAATTAAGCATATATTTAAAAAAAGTTCAGGCACATGTTGGAGAGGATGTTACCAGGTGGGAAATATGAAACATATCTGGTGGGATTGTGCACCTATCAAAGATTTTTGGTTTGAGATCTTTAAGGATATCAACCTAGTGTTATCTACACAACTAAGCCCGAACCCAGAGCTGATCCTACTCCAAAAATATCCCCAGATTGCGTGTAAGATACGTAGACAATTATTTCAAATCATGATAAATGCAGCAAAACAAATGATCCCTAGATACTGGAAGTCCACTAAAATACCCATTGTCAGTGAGTGGAGAAGACTAGTTAATTCAGATCTTATATTAGAAAGATTCCACTACCTCCAAGTAGGCAACTTAGACTTCTTTGATGACATGCTTTTTATTTGGGAGTCCTTTACATTCAGGCTCAATCAAGTTAGAGATTCTTAAGAACCGTTCAAATATATCATACAAAAACTTTAGTTCTTCTTGAACATTACTTCCTGCACAGTTGATTATAGGTTTGGTGGTAAACTCAATTTTTGCCTGGGTACACAAGGTTTACTTATTCATTTTTGTGATTTTGTTACTGTTTTATTTTTTCTGTATTGATCATTCCATGGAGTTATGTGTATGTATTTATTTCATTAGCACTGTGGAGTTAAGGCCCAAACTGCTGTTATCAATGTTAAAGACTGTTTTATCTCTGAATCGCAGTCCTGTATTCAAGAGAATTGGCAACTAAAATTCAGCGAACTTTAAGATCTTCCCATTATGAAGGTTTGCCAGAAACTTTAGCACAAATGAAAGGAATGTATACCACAAGGACTGTCCTTTTGAGTGCTGAGGGTCTTTGTAACTCTCAGTATCAACTGCATGTTTATTAACAGTTCTTGGACTATTGTATTTGTGCCTTTATACAATTTTTGTTATGCAAAATTTAAATAAAAAACAAATATATTTAAAAGCACAGTCAGACTATACATGGCTCCCAGCATAGATGCAGACTCTTAACGTTTCGTCTGGCATCTGCAGACTTTCTCAAGACTCCTGGATCAGCTGTCTCCAGGAGTCTTGAGAAAGTCTGTAGAGGCCAGACGAAACACGTAGATGGATTGGTCTACAGCTGTCTACCACTTACTACACAGCCGATTTGTTTTACCTCAGCAGTTACAGCAGTTACAGCCAACGGAGTACCCTAAAGAGCGACAACGCTAAGTGTATGCATCTATTCTGGGAGCCGTGTATAGTCTGTCTGTGCTTTTAAGGAGTTATTTGATTGAACTTCTAGTAAGTGCATATGATTGTGTGCTCAATAAATTATTTAAGACTTTTACCTTGAGTCATGGTTGCGCTTCTCTTTGCTTATTTTTTTAATATTTAAATCATACTATCATAAATTAAATAGCCTCTTTCCCAAGAGACACAATAAGACGCTCAAACAAGTATGTGAAGAATATTTACAGAATATACCCTTACCCACCCTATCCTCAGAATAAGCGCAATCATTAGACACTCTGATTACCCAAAAGAAAATTTTGGAAGCAATAGCGGATATGAAACCGGGCAAAGCTCCAGGCCCAGATGGGTTTTCTAACCATTATTATAGAACTTTTTCCACGCAATTGGTCCCTCACCTCACCACGCTCTTCAACCACATATCTGACTGCAGAAAATTTTAAACCCATTTCCCTGCTAAATGTTGATTTAAAATTATTTGTGAAAATTTTGCCAAATAGATTAAACCAAGTATTACCCTCACTTATTCATCATGACCAAGTTGGTTTTGTTCCTTAAAGGGAAGCTAAAGATAACATTAATACGGTAGTGAATGTACTAGATTATATTAAAAACTCTAAGATTCCATCTGTCTATCTGTCAACAGATGCCGAAAAGGCTTTTTGACAGATTAGACTGGACTAACCTACACACAACTCTTCTTAAATTTGGTCTTCCAACTAAATTCATACACCAGATACTGGCCTTATACTCGAACCCCTCTGCCTAAGTGAAAGTTAATGGCTGTCTTTCTGAAGCTTTTGAAATACGAAATGGAACCCGACAGGGCTGCCCTCTCCCCCCCCCCTCCTATTTATTTTATCCCTGAAACCTTTAGCAATCAGACTTTGCGAAAATTCCAATTTCAAAGGTATTAATATTAGGGATCAAAAATATAAATTAGCGATGTTCGCAGACGATATTTTAATGACATTATCTTCCCCTTTAGCATCCTTACCCATAGTACAATCAGAATTATTATTGTATGGCAAAGTGTCCAATTTTCTAATTAATCCAACAAAATCTGAGCTATATCCATTTAACCTTCCCCTAGAAACCCTATCTGAACTTAAAAAAACAATGCCCATTCTAAATTCAAACACAAGCCTTAAAATATTTAGACATTTTTCTAACCCAGAACTACGTAAATTAAACTACGGATGTCTTATAGCTGAATTTCAACTCTTCGCAACATCTTGGTTACCAAAAAATATATTGTGGCTGGGGAGAATAGCTGCTAGCAAAATGACATTGTTACCTAAAGCTCTTTACGTGATGCAAGCTCTCCCTACCTCCGGGTCATCCATATAAATAAATAAGCTGCAATCAATAATAAATGCCTATATATGGCAATGTAGGCCGCCAAGGATAGCAAAAACTACTTTATATATCCCTAGAGAATCGGGTTGACCTAGGGTTTCCCAGTCTATCTCTTTATAAATTAGCTATATCTCTAAATCGGGTTATAGAATGGTGTAGACAAAGTGAGACTTCATATAAAAGATAAGTCCATTTAGAGAATCAACTTCTTGACTTTCCTCATGGTGGGGGAATTTGTTGGGCCCCTTCACAACCATCACCTCACAATATTTCTAAATACCCCATCATTAAAGAGACATGGTCGGATCAGACGAAAATCTGAAACAAACATCCGAAAATTTCAACCGTGTACTTCCCCTTAACCACCTTATTATTTAATAAGGAATTCTCAATAGGGAATTCATGGAACAACCCACCCCAATTTAAAATTCTCTCAATCCTTGACCAAATCCCCATTTGCCATATATCAAACAATCGGCTAGATTACGAGTTTTGCGGTATGAGTGAAAAAGCAGCGTTAAGGCTCTTTTTCACTACCGCTGGTATTACGAGTCTTGCAGGTTATGGGGCACCGCACACTTTTTTGGCAGTAATGCAACATAATTACAGCAGCTTTCAAAAAGTCCTTTTTCAATGGGACTTCCATAGCGCCGGTATTACGAGTCTGCCTGGGAGGCCAAAAAGTGAGTGGTACACTCTATACCGCCAAGATCCATACCGTAAACTGAAAGTCAGTAGTTATGGGTTTTACACTACAAAGCTGTAGCATAAAACTCATAACTAAAGTGCTAAAAAGTACACTAACACCCATAAACTACCTATTAACTCCTAAACCGAGGCCCTCCCGCATTGCAAATAATAAAACACAATTATTAACCCCTAATCTGCTGCTCCAGACATCACCGCCACTATAATAAACATATTAACCCCTAAACCTCCCCACTCCCGCATCACAAACACTAGTTAAAGGGACACTCAAATCAAAATTAAACTTTCATTATTCAGATAGAGCATGTTATTTTAAACAACTTTCCAATTTACTTCCATTAACAAAATGTGCACAGTCTTTTTATATTTAAACTGTTTGAGTCACCAGCTCCTACTGAGCATGTGCAAGAATAAGTGTGTATGCATATGTGAATGGCTGATGGCTGTCAAATGGTACGTGTATGCATTTGTGATTGGCTGATGGCTGTCACATGGTACAGGGGGAGTGGAAAAAGACAACTTTTAAAATTGTCAGAAAAAAATCTTCTACTCATTTGAAGTTTAGACTAAGTGCTATTGCATTGTCTTGTTATCTTGCATTTGTTGATTATGCAAATCTACTGTGTTGACTGGTCCTTTAAATATTATTAACCCCTAATCTGACACCCCTAACATCGACACCACCTACCTACATTTATTAAGCCCTAATCTGCCGCCCCCAACCGCGCCACCACTATACTAAATTTATTAACCCCTAAACCTAAGTCTAACCCTAACACCCCCTAACTTAAATATAATTAAAATAAATATAAATAAAACCTACTATCATTACCTAAATAATCCCTATTTAAAACTAAATACTTACCTGTAAAATAAACCCTAAACTAGCTACAATATAACTAATAGTTACATTGTAGCTAGCTTAGGGTTTATTTTTATTTTACAGTGCCCAAACCCCTAATCTAAAAATAAAACCCACCCAATAAACCCTTAAAAAAGCCTAACACTAATCCCCGAAGATCCACTTACAGTTTTTGAAGACCCGACATCCATCCTCAACGAAGCCGGCAGAAGTCCTCAACCTAAGCTAGATACAATGTAACTATTAGTTATATTGTAGATAGCTTAGGGTTTATTTTACAGGTAAGTAGTTATTAATAGTAGGTTTCATTTAGATTTATTTTAATTACATTAAAGTTAGTGGGTGTTAGGGTTAGGGTTAGACTTAGGGTTTAATAACTTTAGTATAGTGGCGGCGACATTGGGGGCGGCAGATTAGGGGTTAATAAATGTAGGTAAGGTGGCGGCGATGTTGGGGGCGGCAGATTAGGGGTTAATAAGTATAATGTAGCTGTCTACGATGTCGGGGGCGGCAAATTAGGGGTTAATAAGTATAATGTAGGTGTCGGCGATGTCGGAGGCAGCAGATTAGCTGTTAATAAGTGTAAGATTACGGGTGTTTAGACTCTGGGTTCATGTTAGGGTGTTAGGTGTAAATATAAATATAGTTTCCCCATAGGAATTAATGGGGCTGCGTTACGGAGCTTTAAGCTGCTTTATTGCAGGTGTTAGGCTTTTTTTCAGCCGGCTCTCCCCATTGATGTCTATGGGGAAATCGTGCACGAGCACGTAAAACCAGCTTACCGTCACTGCGGTATGGAGCTCAATTTTGCTCTAAGCTCACTTTTTGCCTGCTAATGCCGGGTTTTTGCAAACCTGTAATAAGTCTGGATCCAACGGGGCTCTGGCCTCTTACGCTATCTCTCACCCACACATTATTGAGTTGTGCCCTCTTGGAGCGTGCCCTTGAGGTCACTTACAGTGAAAGTGATTGCGTAACACTTTCTTCTCCCCCCCTTCTCCTCATTCCTCCTTGTCGGAATTAACGAGTGGGGTGACCGCATAGACTTCCACCCCAGACTGGGACTTACACCCAACCCAGTTCCCCTAATAACATTCCCACTACCTTTCTACATCAACTCCCCCTTACTCCCATAACAATCCCTCCTCCAACCACCCACACAAATCCTGATAAATATTACTTCAGTCGGCAGCAACTGACAAGATTCCCAAATATGACTCCCTTCAAACTCTGCACACTGAATACTCAGGGCCTTAATTCTCCCACAAAAAGGAGCTTACTTCTCCGCTCTCTTCTCCACCATAAAATTAAAATTGCTTTCTTGCAGGAAACCCATTGGGTGGAAGGGACCAGGTGCCTACTTAACTCATCACTTTACCCGATTTGTGAATCTGCTTCGTGTGAGGAGAAAAAGAGAGGTGTGGTGATCCTGATTAACTAAACTGAGTGAGTGAGCGCTTACAGCTTAAAAGGCTAAGTGTTGGTATAAAACAATTTAATACAAGCAATAAAACAATATAACTATATAACTAATACAGTGATTCAGTTAAAACAATTTAAACATATTACATGGATCCATGGGGGGCATATAAAAACAAACCTAAAATACAATGTGCGTTCAGAACAGCATAAAATAATAAATAATCACAATGCCGAAAAAAGCCAGTTGGGTCACAAACCCATCAACTTTCGTTGGATGGGCGCTGATCACATAGGTAAAATGGGATATAGACAGGTGATGCGACGTATCTGTGATATGACGCTAAAGGTAACACAATGGTGTGGATAAAAATGTGTAAAAATGTGAAAAAAATGTGAAAAAATGTGAAAAAATATGTGAAAAGAATAAATATAAATATCCACAATTAGTGTTCAAAAATTAAATGTCCACAATTAGTGTTCAAAAAAAATAAGTTCCAAATTGGATATATCCAGTGTGGGTAATAGGCATAAGTTGCCAAAAGAAGGGGGTAGTTCCTTAGAAGCAAAATTTTGTGATGAATTGTAGAAAAATGTTCAAAAACACATCGTGAAGAATACAAATCGAAAAACCATATTTTCAAAAATAAAAACAGAATCCAAAAAAATGTCTTCAAAACCTGTGGAAAAAAGGAGAAATAATAGTGCAATAACGTTTTTGCAATCCAAATAATGATTAGAAATAAGCTCACCAGTATGTCAACGCGTTTCGGCCTTCCTGGCCTTTATCAAGACTATACTGTTAGTGATTATCTGGGAGCTTTTATAGTGTGGTCTCTGTGGTGATTGGATCAATTTTGGCGCCAAAAAGATTAGGTCCGCCCTTTCCTGTTTGGCCCATTTCTGCCTGGGAAAATAACTAATACCAATCTTAATTCGTATTTTTCATCATCAAAAGACAGTTTTAGACGTATTTGACATTTATATATAACGTATTGTATTTTTGGGTTTCATTTCTTTCTTAATTTGTGCGTCTATGGCATATTTATAATCTTATTTGTTGTCCGGTTTTTGCCCCACTTCCGGATCTAGGGGTCATTTTCTAATATGTATCACATCCGGTTTCATCTGCATCACTTCCGGTTTTGCTATTACCGGAAGTTGATGTCATCAATATCCGGTGTAAATATTGCCGTAGCTGATTCCGCTCTTGCCGGTAATAGACTAAGTGCATGCCTTTCTAAAATACTTTTAGGATGCCTTTCTAAAATTCTTTTAGGCAGTTGTGCTCTAAGTCATGAAGACGATTGATGTGTTATATGTAAAAAGGTGGTCAGGTTAGTCAGACGTGTAAACACTAATGCGGAGTCCTAGTGTAAATGAGATGGCTAATATAAATACAGTGATCTGAATGAGGATCCTAGTGTTATTCGGTAAAAATCACAGGGGTTAATGGGCTGAGATATTTAATAAAAGTCGTTAACTGATAGCAGTAGATATTTAATAAAAGTCGTTGGTAAATAGAATGGAATATTAATTCAAACTTGTGATTGGCACAGAACATATAGAGCAGACTGTCGTTGGGGTGTCTAATGTGCAACTTGCACCGCTCATTAAATTCTTAAAATTCGGGTTGTCTGAAGAGTGTTAATGATGTGGGCCTGAGCTAGGTGGGTCGTGGATCAAGAAGGAAATAAGTTGTGTAGCTTGTATGCTATTAGTGGGATCCGACCCTCTCGGTCGCTTTGGTAGGTGTATGCTTATGTGTTTTAAATCTAGGGACTAGGTCCCCTAATCAGTACCTATCTATAAGTCGTGGGTCTAGGTTCAATGTGGAACCTACCATTTCACAAATGGGCTTTCAGATGTTTGAAGCGACTATCGCTATATTGGCTTGAATATGAGGTATCGAATATGTGGCATTGAATTCGGCGTCTTAGATGTACTCTATGCTAAGTCATATCGATGGACAGTGGGTCTCTACTGAGCTAAATTTAAAAAAAGGCCTAGAATGGTTATGTATTTATAATCACCAGCTAATAGGAGCCTGTTAGCTTTTCAAATCTGGACGTTCATTTATCAGACGGTTTACTTATTATATCAGTCAGCTAGTTTGGATCTATCGGTTATCAGTGAAGGTCCTCCTTGAGGGATAGTGTGAAGACACATGCGGTCACATTATGACTTTTCTGATAGATATATTTGCAAATGGGAATGTCTTTTCCTTTGTTCGTTGGAATAATAAACCTTTAGGAACCTTTAGTACGTGTTGTACTTTGCCTAGTCTTTTATCAAGGCCAAGAGGTGTGACAGGTCTTCTTTATGGTTCAGTCCTTTGGGGAAGAGGCAATCCAATGCGAAGATCCATTTTGATTCATGGAAGAGCAATTTTTTCCCGTAGTCCCCTCCTCGCCAGTTTTTATTTATCTTTTCAATTCCAAAGAACTTGAAATCTTTTATGTTGCCTCCATGTTTTATGGAGAAATGCTTGTATAAAGGTGTATCGGTATTTGATTTTTCGATACACAGTATGTGTTCTCTAATACGGTCTTTTAAAGCTCTTGAAGTCTGTCCCACATATTGGAGGCCACATGTGCAGTATATTACATAGATAATTCCCTTGTCCTGGCATCTGATGAGGTTTTGTATCTTATAATCATCTGTCTTGCCATGTGGGGAAAATCGGCTGGTTTTGACTCCGCTTTTGCAGGCCTTACAACTTGGGCAAGGGAAAAAGCCTGTGATTGCTTTGCCTTGGTGGTTCACGGTGTTACTCATCTTATTTTTTGGGATACTTGGTGCCAGAAGATTTTTCAGATTGTCGGTCCTCCTATAGACAAATCTTGGTTGTGATATCAGTTTCTCCCCGATTATATCATCCTCTTTCAATATTGCCCAATGCTTCCTGATGATTCTTTCTATGATAAATCTATTGGAGCAGTATTCAGTGATCATGGGTACATCGATAATGTTGTCCTCCATTTCTTTTGTCTGCTTTGTTTTATATTTTATTAGGCTATTCCTGTCGACTTTTCCCACTTCCACAATTTTCTCTTCCAGAGTCTCTTTGTTGTACCCCCTATCCAAGAACCTTTCTTTCAGTATCCCTGCTTGTTCAGCCCACTTGTTCGGGTTAGAGCAGTTTTTTCTTATCCTTAGGAGTTGTCCTTTTGGTATGTTGCTTTTCCAAGTTGGATGGTGGCAGCTCAGGCTATGAATGTAGTTGTTACAGTCGACCTTCTTAAAGAAGGTCGACGTCTCAATTTTACCATTCTTAACTTCGATTGTGAGATCCAGAAAGTTGATTTTGTTGTAGCTGTATTCAGACGTAAACCTTAGGTTCATTTCATTCTGGTTCATTACGTCAATGGTGTATTTTAAGTCTTCCAGTGATCCCTTCCAGATGATCAATATATCGTCTATGTATCTGGAATAGAGGACCAGGTCCGCGCTTGCTGGACATGAGTCCCAGAATATCTGTTCCCATTGACCCATGTAGATGTTAGCATAGCTAGGCGCGAACCTGGTCCCCATTGCTGTGCCGCACACTTGTTTGTAGAATTCGTTGTTACAACAAAAATAATTGTGGCTTAAGATGTATTTAATGCTTTCCAATATGAATAGACGTTGTTCATCAAGTACTTCTGGGTCTTTCAATAAAAAGGAATTCACGGCCTCTATGCCTGCCTCGTGCGGTATGCTTGTATAGAGTGCCGTGACGTCACACGTTGCTAGTATATAGTTCTTATCCCAGGATATTTTATCTAATAGGGCTAGTACTTGTGTGGAGTCCCTCAGGTATGATGGAAGTTTTAGGACGTACTTCTGCAAGTTCTTATCAACATACTCAGAGAGGTTGCTGGACAAGGACCCTATTCCTGAGATGATGGGTCTTCCTGGTGGGTTTACCAAAGACTTATGAATCTTTGGTAATTGATAGAAGACTGGTGTAATAGGATAGGTTACCGTAATGTAGTTGAACTCTTTGTCGTTAAGCACTCCCTGTGTTTTGGCTTTAATCAGTAAATCTTCTAGTTCTTCTTTGTATCTTTCCACTGGGTTGCTTCTGAGTTTTTCGTAAGTTGTTTCATCGTTCAGAATCCTCATGCACTCATTATCATACTTCACTCTATCCATGACGACTATGCCGCCGCCTTTGTCTGCTGGTTTGATTGTTATGTCGTGGTTCTTTTCAAGTTTTTTGATAGTACTCATTTGGGACCTAGTTAGGTTATGTTTGATGTGTTTCACTTTGTCTGAGCTGAGATTTTTAATTTCTTTGCAGACATTGATTTCAAAGGCTTCTATAGCACTACCTTTACTACTAGTCGGATAGTAGGTGGATCTAGGTTTCAAGTTAGTATGTAGGAATCGATCCTCTGGAGTTGGTCTTTGCTGTAGGATAGGTCTTTCAGTTGGGGTCCTTGAGAAGTGTCTCTTCAATGTTAGCTTTCTGACAAATTCTTTTATGCCTATAAAGGTTTGGAATTTATTCAATCCCTTTGCTGGAGCAAAACTCAAACCATAGGATAGTACTGATGCTTCCTTGTCTGATAGTTGTGTGGAGCTGAGATTATATATCCCTTTGATTTTAGGACCAGTCGGTACTTTGCTGGTGGTCGGGTGGCAGGCTATCATCTGTTCGCTCAGGGTTTTTCCTTGTTTTCTCTTTAGTTTTGCGCCTCCTCTCTTGCCTCTAGTGGTCTTCTTTTCTGAGTGGGGCTTCTTACTTCTTCTGAGTCTATATTTTTTCTCTTTAGTGATGATCTTTCTTTCTCCTTTACTCTGGGAGGTTGGGGGCTTCCCCCTAAAAAAACTTGGTCAGAGCTAGACGCTAGGCTCAAAGCCTCAGGGTTTCCCAGATTTGGGTTGCCTTTGCTGGATTGGAGTATCTGGTTGTGGTGGCGTGGATCCGCCTTATAGTTGTTCCTTTGTTGTGGAAATCTATGATTCCCGTAGTAATTGGAGGGGTGTCCTCTCCAACTTGATCTCCTGTTAGTATTCCTATAATTCATAGGTGTATACTGGTCATAGTTGGTTTGGTTATTATAGTATGAGTCTCTTCTTCCATAGTTATGGGCGTATTGCCTGTGGTCCGAAAGTGATGTCCTTCTTTCAAAGCCATTCCTCATCGGGGAGGCTCTTGTATTTCCCTGATGAGGGTCATCATGGTGGTTAGTATTGTATATTCTGTTGTGGTAATTGAAGGTGTGTGGCCTTCGTTCTTGGTTGGGGTAATGGTTATATGTTTCCCCCTCAAATCTTGGTTTTCGCTCATAGGTTCTGTAGTTATGAGTGTCTCTGTCATCATATTGCCTTCTCTCATAAGTGTCATGCCATTGTCTGGCTTCGTATGGCATATCTTGTCTACGCGGACCTTGATGTCCATGCGTTCTCCTTTGGGGATAGTAATCTTCCCTATATCCTCTATGTTGGTTGATCCTTCTATCTGGGCGATATTCCTGTTGCCTCTTTCTTCTATTTCCTTCTGACCAAGTGTCCCGAGTACTCATATTGTTGTTACTTTGTTCCTGATTGCCTGTGTTGTCCTCTAAATTTGCTTCGGCCTGGGGTTCTTCCGTTTGCATGATGTTTAGGTCATTCTCTTTCTTTATGTTTAGTTCTCTATTCAGTTTTTTAGATTTCTTGGTTATTAGATCCTCTCTGATTTTCGTGATTCTTTTAACCAAGTTTTCTTTTCTTTCTGTTATTTCCTTGGATTCTGATTCTGTTGAATCTATGTTCGTGATCATGACCTCATCATCTTTGATCTCGGCATCTAATTTTTGAATGAGTGATGATCTATATTCTATGATGAGTCTGATCAATTTTTTGGATGTTTCTATGAGGATGCTAGCCCATTTTTCTGCAAATTGGGGGTCGGCTAGTTGAAAAGCACAGTCTTTCTTCACACAAAGACCTTTAGGGATAATCTCGAGTTCCAAACATTTACTTAGGAAAGAAATTTCAGCTTTATATCTTACTTCAGATGTCAGGAGTTTTTCTAAGTTCTTAAATATAGAAGCAATATCTAGTCTATCTGGATCAGTTTGGTTGTGAGGTGTGGATGTCGAAATGTCTAATGTGATGTCTCTCCTTAATGTCACTAGTGAATCCATAATGTGTCCTCTAAGTTAGGTGTGGGTAGTGTTCTTAATCCCAAATAGATATATAATGTCCTATAGTGGTAAATGGACTATTAGATGCTACCCTAGGTAATTACTGCTGCTCCGAATACAGACTAGGTGAGGTGTCTATGCAAAGAATCAGATGTAGTAGACCGAGCGCTAGTAATACGATGCCTTAAGCTCACTGGCAAGAGCCCCCTAGTGGGCTTGGGAAAGAGACTAACTAAACTGAGTGAGTGAGCGCTTACAGCTTAAAAGGCTAAGTGTTGGTATAAAACAATTTAATACAAGCAATAAAACAATATAACTATATAACTAATACAGTGATTCAGTTAAAACAATTTAAACATATTACATGGATCCATGGGGGGCATATAAAAACAAACCTAAAATACAATGTGCGTTCAGAACAGCATAAAATAATAAATAATCACAATGCCGAAAAAAGCCAGTTGGGTCACAAACCCATCAACTTTCGTTGGATGGGCGCTGATCACATAGATAAAATGGGATATAGACAGGTGATGCGACGTATCTGTGATATGACGCTAAAGGTAACACAATGGTGTGGATAAAAATGTGTAAAAATGTGAAAAAATGTGAAAAAATGTGAAAAAATATGTGAAAAGAATAAATATAAATATCCACAATTAGTGTTCAAAAATTAAATGTCCACAATTAGTGTTCAAAAAAAATAAGTTCCAAATTGGATATATCCAGTGTGGGTAATAGGCATAAGTTGCCAAAAGAAGGGGGTAGTTCCTTAGAAGCAAAATTTTGTGATGAATTGTAGAAAAATGTTCAAAAACACATCGTGAAGAATACAAATCGAAAAACCATATTTTCAAAAATAAAAACAGAATCCAAAAAAATGTCTTCAAAACCTGTGGAAAAAAGGAGAAATAATAGTGCAATAACGTTTTTGCAATCCAAATAATGATTAGAAATAAGCTCACCAGTATGTCAACGCGTTTCGGCCTTCCTGGCCTTTATCAAGACTATACTGTTAGTGATTATCTGGGAGCTTTTATAGTGTGGTCTCTGTGGTGATTGGATCAATTTTGGCGCCAAAAAGATTAGGTCCGCCCTTTCCTGTTTGGCCCATTTCTGCCTGGGAAAATAACTAATACCAATCTTAATTCGTATTTTTCATCATCAAAAGACAGTTTTAGACGTATTTGACATTTATATATAACGTATTGTATTTTTGGGTTTCATTTCTTTCTTAATTTGTGCGTCTATGGCATATTTATAATCTTATTTGTTGTCCGGTTTTTGCCCCACTTCCGGATCTAGGGGTCATTTTCTAATATGTATCACATCCGGTTTCATCTGCATCACTTCCGGTTTTGCTATTACCGGAAGTTGATGTCATCAATATCCGGTGTAAATATTGCCGTAGCTGATTCCGCTCTTGCCGGTAATAGACTAAGTGCATGCCTTTCTAAAATACTTTTAGGATGCCTTTCTAAAATTCTTTTAGGCAGTTGTGCTCTAAGTCATGAAGACGATTGATGTGTTATATGTAAAAAGGTGGTCAGGTTAGTCAGACGTGTAAACACTAATGCGGAGTCCTAGTGTAAATGAGATGGCTAATATAAATACAGTGATCTGAATGAGGATCCTAGTGTTATTCGGTAAAAATCACAGGGGTTAATGGGCTGAGATATTTAATAAAAGTCGTTAACTGATAGCAGTAGATATTTAATAAAAGTCGTTGGTAAATAGAATGGAATATTAATTCAAACTTGTGATTGGCACAGAACATATAGAGCAGACTGTCGTTGGGGTGTCTAATGTGCAACTTGCACCGCTCATTAAATTCTTAAAATTCGGGTTGTCTGAAGAGTGTTAATGATGTGGGCCTGAGCTAGGTGGGTCGTGGATCAAGAAGGAAATAAGTTGTGTAGCTTGTATGCTATTAGTGGGATCCGACCCTCTCGGTCGCTTTGGTAGGTGTATGCTTATGTGTTTTAAATCTAGGGACTAGGTCCCCTAATCAGTACCTACGTTATATATAAATGTCAAATACGTCTAAAACTGTCTTTTGATGATGAAAAATACGAATTAAGATTGGTATTAGTTATTTTCCCAGGCAGAAATGGGCCAAACAGGAAAGGGCGGACCTAATCTTTTTGGCGCCAAAATTGATCCAATCACCACAGAGACCACACTATAAAAGCTCCCAGATAATCACTAACAGTATAGTCTTGATAAAGGCCAGGAAGGCCGAAACGCGTTGACATACTGGTGAGCTTATTTCTAATCATTATTTGGATTGCAAAAACGTTATTGCACTATTATTTCTCCTTTTTTCCACAGGTTTTGAAGACATTTTTTTGGATTCTGTTTTTATTTTTGAAAATATGGTTTTTCGATTTGTATTCTTCACGATGTGTTTTTGAACATTTTTCTACAATTCATCACAAAATTTTGCTTCTAAGGAACTACCCCCTTCTTTTGGCAACTTATGCCTATTACCCACACTGGATATATCCAATTTGGAACTTATTTTTTTTGAACACTAATTGTGGACATTTAATTTTTGAACACTAATTGTGGATATTTATATTTATTCTTTTCACATATTTTTTCACATTTTTTCACATTTTTTCACATTTTTACACATTTTTATCCACACCATTGTGTTACCTTTAGCGTCATATCACAGATACGTCGCATCACCTGTCTATATCCCATTTTACCTATGTGATCAGCGCCCATCCAACGAAAGTTGATGGGTTTGTGACCCAACTGGCTTTTTTCGGCATTGTGATTATTTATTATTTTATGCTGTTCTGAACGCACATTGTATTTTAGGTTTGTTTTTATATGCCCCCCATGGATCCATGTAATATGTTTAAATTGTTTTAACTGAATCACTGTATTAGTTATATAGTTATATTGTTTTATTGCTTGTATTAAATTGTTTTATACCAACACTTAGCCTTTTAAGCTGTAAGCGCTCACTCACTCAGTTTAGTTAGTCTCTTTCCCAAGCCCACTAGGGGGCTCTTGCCAGTGAGCTTAAGGCATCGTATTACTAGCGCTCGGTCTACTACATCTGATTCTTTGCATAGACACCTCACCTAGTCTGTATTCGGAGCAGCAGTAATTACCTAGGGTAGCATCTAATAGTCCATTTACCACTATAGGACATTATATATCTATTTGGGATTAAGAACACTACCCACACCTAACTTAGAGGACACATTATGGATTCACTAGTGACATTAAGGAGAGACATCACATTAGACATTTCGACATCCACACCTCACAACCAAACTGATCCAGATAGACTAGATATTGCTTCTATATTTAAGAACTTAGAAAAACTCCTGACATCTGAAGTAAGATATAAAGCTGAAATTTCTTTCCTAAGTAAATGTTTGGAACTCGAGATTATCCCTAAAGGTCTTTGTGTGAAGAAAGACTGTGCTTTTCAACTAGCCGACCCCCAATTTGCAGAAAAATGGGCTAGCATCCTCATAGAAACATCCAAAAAATTGATCAGACTCATCATAGAATATAGATCATCACTCATTCAAAAATTAGATGCCGAGATCAAAGATGATGAGGTCATGATCACGAACATAGATTCAACAGAATCAGAATCCAAGGAAATAACAGAAAGAAAAGAAAACTTGGTTAAAAGAATCACGAAAATCAGAGAGGATCTAATAACCAAGAAATCTAAAAAACTGAATAGAGAACTAAACATAAAGAAAGAGAATGACCTAAACATCATGCAAACGGAAGAACCCCAGGCCGAAGCAAATTTAGAGGACAACACAGGCAATCAGGAACAAAGTAACAACAATATGAGTACTCGGGACACTTGGTCAGAAGGAAATAGAAGAAAGAGGCAACAGGAATATCGCCCAGATAGAAGGATCAACCAACATAGAGGATATAGGGAAGATTACTATCCCCAAAGGAGAACGCATGGACATCAAGGTCCGCGTAGACAAGATATGCCATACGAAGCCAGACAATGGCATGACACTTATGAGAGAAGGCAATATGATGACAGAGACACTCATAACTACAGAACCTATGAGCGAAAACCAAGATTTGAGGGGGAAACATATAACCATTACCCCAACCAAGAACGAAGGCCACACACCTTCAATTACCACAACAGAATATACAATACTAACCACCATGATGACCCTCATCAGGGAAATACAAGAGCCTCCCCGATGAGGAATGGCTTTGAAAGAAGGACATCACTTTCGGACCACAGGCAATACGCCCATAACTATGGAAGAAGAGACTCATACTATAATAACCAAACCAACTATGACCAGTATACACCTATGAATTATAGGAATACTAACAGGAGATCAAGTTGGAGAGGACACCCCTCCAATTACTACGGGAATCATAGATTTCCACAACAAAGGAACAACTATAAGGCGGATCCACGCCACCACAACCAGATACTCCAATCCAGCAAAGGCAACCCAAATCTGGGAAACCCTAAGGCTTTGAGCCTAGCGTCTAGCTCTGACCAAGTTTTTTTAGGGGGAAGCCCCCAACCTCCCAGAGTAAAGGAGAAAGAAAGATCATCACTAAAGAGAAAAAATATAGACTCAGAAGAAGTAAGAAGCCCCACTCAGAAAAGAAGACCACTAGAGGCAAGAGAGGAGGCGCAAAACTAAAGAGAAAACAAGGAAAAACCCTGAGCGAACAGATGATAGCCTGCCACCCGACCACCAGCAAAGTACCGACTGGTCCTAAAATCAAAGGGATATATAATCTCAGCTCCACACAACTATCAGACAAGGAAGCATCAGTACTATCCTATGGTTTGAGTTTTGCTCCAGCAAAGGGATTGAATAAATTCCAAACCTTTATAGGCATAAAAGAATTTGTCAGAAAGCTAACATTGAAGAGACACTTCTCAAGGACCCCAACTGAAAGACCTATCCTACAGCAAAGACCAACTCCAGAGGATCGATTCCTACATACTAACTTGAAACCTAGATCCACCTACTATCCGACTAGTAGTAAAGGTAGTGCTATAGAAGCCTTTGAAATCAATGTCTGCAAAGAAATTAAAAATCTCAGCTCAGACAAAGTGAAACACATCAAACATAACCTAACTAGGTCCCAAATGAGTACTATCAAAAAACTTGAAAAGAACCACGACATAACAATCAAACCAGCAGACAAAGGCGGCGGCATAGTCGTCATGGATAGAGTGAAGTATGATAATGAGTGCATGAGGATTCTGAACGATGAAACAACTTACGAAAAACTCAGAAGCAACCCAGTGGAAAGATACAAAGAAGAACTAGAAGATTTACTGATTAAAGCCAAAACACAGGGAGTGCTTAACGACAAAGAGTTCAACTACATTACGGTAACCTATCCTATTACACCAGTCTTCTATCAATTACCAAAGATTCATAAGTCTTTGGTAAACCCACCAGGAAGACCCATCATCTCAGGAATAGGGTCCTTGTCCAGCAACCTCTCTGAGTATGTTGATAAGAACTTGCAGAAGTACGTCCTAAAACTTCCATCATACCTGAGGGACTCCACACAAGTACTAGCCCTATTAGATAAAATATCCTGGGATAAGAACTATATACTAGCAACGTGTGACGTCACGGCACTCTATACAAGCATACCGCACGAGGCAGGCATAGAGGCCGTGAATTCCTTTTTATTGAAAGACCCAGAAGTACTTGATGAACAACGTCTATTCATATTGGAAAGCATTAAATACATCTTAAGCCACAATTATTTTTGTTGTAACAACGAATTCTACAAACAAGTGTGCGGCACAGCAATGGGGACCAGGTTCGCGCCTAGCTATGCTAACATCTACATGGGTCAATGGGAACAGATATTCTGGGACTCATGTCCAGCAAGCGCGGACCTGGTCCTCTATTCCAGATACATAGACGATATATTGATCATCTGGAAGGGATCACTGGAAGACTTAAAATACACCATTGACGTAATGAACCAGAATGAAATGAACCTAAGGTTTACGTCTGAATACAGCTACAACAAAATCAACTTTCTGGATCTCACAATCGAAGTTAAGAATGGTAAAATTGAGACGTCGACCTTCTTTAAGAAGGTCGACTGTAACAACTACATTCATAGCCTGAGCTGCCACCATCCAACTTGGAAAAGCAACATACCAAAAGGACAACTCCTAAGGATAAGAAAAAACTGCTCTAACCCGAACAAGTGGGCTGAACAAGCAGGGATACTGAAAGAAAGGTTCTTGGATAGGGGGTACAACAAAGAGACTCTGGAAGAGAAAATTGTGGAAGTGGGAAAAGTCGACAGGAATAGCCTAATAAAATATAAAACAAAGCAGACAAAAGAAATGGAGGACAACATTATCGATGTACCCATGATCACTGAATACTGCTCCAATAGATTTATCATAGAAAGAATCATCAGGAAGCATTGGGCAATATTGAAAGAGGATGATATAATCGGGGAGAAACTGATATCACAACCAAGATTTGTCTATAGGAGGACCGACAATCTGAAAAATCTTCTGGCACCAAGTATCCCAAAAAATAAGATGAGTAACACCGTGAACCACCAAGGCAAAGCAATCACAGGCTTTTTCCCTTGCCCAAGTTGTAAGGCCTGCAAAAGCGGAGTCAAAACCAGCCGATTTTCCCCACATGGCAAGACAGATGATTATAAGATACAAAACCTCATCAGATGCCAGGACAAGGGAATTATCTATGTAATATACTGCACATGTGGCCTCCAATATGTGGGACAGACTTCAAGAGCTTTAAAAGACCGTATTAGAGAACACATACTGTGTATCGAAAAATCAAATACCGATACACCTTTATACAAGCATTTCTCCATAAAACATGGAGGCAACATAAAAGATTTCAAGTTCTTTGGAATTGAAAAGATAAATAAAAACTGGCGAGGAGGGGACTACGGGAAAAAATTGCTCTTCCATGAATCAAAATGGATCTTCGCATTGGATTGCCTCTTCCCCAAAGGACTGAACCATAAAGAAGACCTGTCACACCTCTTGGCCTTGATAAAAGACTAGGCAAAGTACAACACGTCTTCCTAAAGGTTTATTATTCCAACGAACAAAGGAAAAGACATTCCCATTTGCAAATATATCTATCAGAAAAGTCATAATGTGACCGCATGTGTCTTCACACTATCCCTCAAGGAGGACCTTCACTGATAACCGATAGATCCAAACTAGCTGACTGATATAATAAGTAAACCGTCTGATAAATGAACGTCCAGATTTGAAAAGCTAACAGGCTCCTATTAGCTGGTGATTATAAATACATAACCATTCTAGGCCTTTTTTTAAATTTAGCTCAGTAGAGACCCACTGTCCATCGATATGACTTAGCATAGAGTACATCTAAGACGCCGAATTCAATGCCACATATTCGATACCTCATATTCAAGCCAATATAGCGATAGTCGCTTCAAACATCTGAAAGCCCATTTGTGAAATGGTAGGTTCCACATTGAACCTAGACCCACGACTTATAGATAGGTACTGATTAGGGGACCTAGTCCCTAGATTTAAAACACATAAGCATACACCTACCAAAGCGACCGAGAGGGTCGGATCCCACTAATAGCATACAAGCTACACAACTTATTTCCTTCTTGATCCACGACCCACCTAGCTCAGGCCCACATCATTAACACTCTTCAGACAACCCGAATTTTAAGAATTTAATGAACGGTGCAAGTTGCACATTAGACACCCCAACGACAGTCTGCTCTATATGTTCTGTGCCAATCACAAGTTTGAATTAATATTCCATTCTATTTACCAACGACTTTTATTAAATATCTACTGCTATCAGTTAACGACTTTTATTAAATATCTCAGCCCATTAACCCCTGTGATTTTTACCGAATAACACTAGGATCCTCATTCAGATCACTGTATTTATATTAGCCATCTCATTTACACTAGGACTCCGCATTAGTGTTTACACGTCTGACTAACCTGACCACCTTTTTACATATAACACATCAATCGTCTTCATGACTTAGAGCACAACTGCCTAAAAGAATTTTAGAAAGGCATCCTAAAAGTATTTTAGAAAGGCATGCACTTAGTCTATTACCGGCAAGAGCGGAATCAGCTACGGCAATATTTACACCGGATATTGATGACATCAACTTCCGGTAATAGCAAAACCGGAAGTGATGCAGATGAAACCGGATGTGATACATATTAGAAAATGACCCCTAGATCCGGAAGTGGGGCAAAAACCGGACAACAAATAAGATTATAAATATGCCATAGACGCACAAATTAAGAAAGAAATGAAACCCAAAAATACAATACGTTATATATAAATGTCAAATACGTCTAAAACTGTCTTTTGATGATGAAAAATACGAATTAAGATTGGTATTAGTTATTTTCCCAGGCAGAAATGGGCCAAACAGGAAAGGGCGGACCTAATCTTTTTGGCGCCAAAATTGATCCAATCACCACAGAGACCACACTATAAAAGCTCCCAGATAATCACTAACAGTATAGTCTTGATAAAGGCCAGGAAGGCCGAAACGCGTTGACATACTGGTGAGCTTATTTCTAATCATTATTTGGATTGCAAAAACGTTATTGCACTATTATTTCTCCTTTTTTCCACAGGTTTTGAAGACATTTTTTTGGATTCTGTTTTTATTTTTGAAAATATGGTTTTTCGATTTGTATTCTTCACGATGTGTTTTTGAACATTTTTCTACAATTCATCACAAAATTTTGCTTCTAAGGAACTACCCCCTTCTTTTGGCAACTTATGCCTATTACCCACACTGGATATATCCAATTTGGAACTTATTTTTTTTGAACACTAATTGTGGACATTTAATTTTTGAACACTAATTGTGGATATTTATATTTATTCTTTTCACATATTTTTTCACATTTTTTCACATTTTTTCACATTTTTACACATTTTTATCCACACCATTGTGTTACCTTTAGCGTCATATCACAGATACGTCGCATCACCTGTCTATATCCCATTTTACCTATGTGATCAGCGCCCATCCAACGAAAGTTGATGGGTTTGTGACCCAACTGGCTTTTTTCGGCATTGTGATTATTTATTATTTTATGCTGTTCTGAACGCACATTGTATTTTAGGTTTGTTTTTATATGCCCCCCATGGATCCATGTAATATGTTTAAATTGTTTTAACTGAATCACTGTATTAGTTATATAGTTATATTGTTTTATTGCTTGTATTAAATTGTTTTATACCAACACTTAGCCTTTTAAGCTGTAAGCGCTCACTCACTCAGTTTAGTTAGTCTCTTTCCCAAGCCCACTAGGGGGCTCTTGCCAGTGAGCTTAAGGCATCGTATTACTAGCGCTCGGTCTACTACATCTGATTCTTTGTGGTGATCCTGATTCACAGATCAGTATAATGCGATATTGAGTATCGAGCGAGGGACCCGTATGGCAGGTATCTCATTGTGGTGTGCAAATTAAACGAGATATTGTGTACCCTCATGTCCATATACACTCCCAACACAGGACAAATCCCATTTCTACGTTCAGTGCTAAGGCGTATAGAGCACCTAAAACAAGGCCATCTAATTATTGGAGGTGATTTTAATCTAGTGTGGGACCCCTCCCTGGGCAAAAAGATGCCTGGAGGTCACCCCCTGGACCGCAGTGTATCCTCCCTTTCAGCAGCCTTTAGGAAGTTGGTATGTCAATTTAACTTGTTTGATATCTGGCGCTGAGACGGACTATACCTTCTTTACCAGGCCGCACAACTCTTATTCGCGAATAGACTTCCCCTTCTGTGATAGTTGGTCCCTGGACTTCTTCACTAACCCCAGTATCAGGCCATGTACATGGTCTGACCATGACCTAGTAGGGGTGGATTGTGCACTGATGTCGATGCTGAGGGTAAGACCACCCTGGAGGCTACCAGAGAGCTTGTTCTTGAGTGAGGAATCACAGGACACTATTAAAGTGATACGGCACTTCTTTACCCTTAATGATATGGTAGACACTAACCTTGCTACCCTATGGGCCACCTTTAAAGCTTATATGAGAGGCTACTTCATTTCCAGAATTGCCCACACCAAACAGCCATAAATACCCACTAGCTCACCTCTACTCAGAACTAAGGGAGCTTGAAACCCAGAATAAAGTATGCCTGACTTCCCAGTTGGCCCAGAAGGTAGGATCCATTAGAGAGGAGATCAATAAATGGGAAGGCCAGAGGGTCCAAGATCATTTATTTAAACTCAAGCAGCTTTATTATTATAAAGGGAATAGGGCTGACAGTCTCCTTGAAAATAAACTCAGATACAGGACAAAACATAGACGAATCTCTGTCATTAGGACCTGTAAGGGTCCGATATACTCACCCAAAGAGATAGGTAGGACTTTTGCAGATTATTACCAGTCCCTATACAACCTGAAAGATAATCCCGTCACTCCTCAAGTGGATACCTCAGTGACCCGGTCATTCTTGGAGTCCCTTCATTTACAGCAAATCTCATCAGAGGTGTTACGAGACCTAGAGCTCCCCTTTTCCTATGGGGAACTTAGCATGGCCGTAAAATCCCTTAAAACTCATAAAGCCCCAGGCCCAGATGGCTTTACTCACCCAAAGAGATAGGTAGGACTTTTGCAGATTATTACCAGTCTAAAAATAGTATTAACAGGCTAAAAATAGTATTGAGCCAGTTGTTCGTTCCTGTGAGTGTGCTTCTCTCTGTGTGTATTTAGTCTCCCTATGGGAAAAAGGGGAAACCAGACGTGGACTCCTTGCTCAGTGTGCTTAGAGGAATATGGCTACACCTCACTGACGAGGCCCAATGAAGGACGAAACAATCATCTGGGGTTGCTGTGTTCCTTGTTCAGAGAGGAATTGCCTCGTATTTCAGCACTGGACTGACCGTAATAGGCGGGATCAGACTGATATACTACAGGAAAGTTCTTCTCTGTGAAAAGCATTACTGGGCTAAAAGAAACTGCACCCAGGTGGTAAATCCCCATAGAACAGGCTAAAAATAGTATTGAGCCAGTTGTTCGTTCCTGTGAGTGTGCTTCTCTCTATGTGTATTTAGTCTCCCTATGGGAAAAAGGGGAAACCAGACGTGGACTCCTTGCTCAGTGTGCTTAGAGGAATATGGCTACACCTCACTGACAAGGCCCAATGAAGGATGAAACAATCATCTGGGGTTGCTGTGTTCCTTGTTCAGAGAGGAATTGCCTCGTATTTCGGCACTGGACTGACCGTAATAGGCGGGATCAGACTGATATACTACAGGAAAGTTCTTCTCTGTGAAAAGCATTACTGGGCTAAAAGAAACTGCACCCAGGTGGTAAATCCCCATAGAACAGGCTAAAAATAGTATTGAGCCAGTTGTTCGTTCCTGTGAGTGTGCTTCTCTCTGTGTGTATTTAGTCTCCCTATGGGAGAAAGGGGAAACCAGACGTGGACTCCTTGCTCAGTGTGCTTAGAGGAACATGGCTACACCTCACTGACGAGGCCCAATGAAGGCCGAACCGATCATCTGGGGTTGCTGTGTTCCTTGTTCAGAGAGGAATTGCCTGGTATTTCGGCGCTGGACTGACCGTAATAGGCGGGATCAGACTGATATACTACAGGAAAGTTCTTCTCTGTGAAAAGCATTACTGGGCTAAAATAAACTGCACCCAGGTGGTAAATCTCCATAGAACAGGCTAAAAATAGTATTGAGCCAGTTGTTCGTTCCTGTGAGTGTGCTTCTCTCTGTGTGTATTTAGTCTCCCTATGGGAAAAAGGGGAAACCAGACGTGGACTCCTTGCTCAGTGTGCTTAGAGGAATATGGCTACACCTCACTGACGAGGCGCAATGAAGGCCGAAACGATTGTCTGGGGTTGCTGTGTTCCTTGTTCAGAGAGGAATTGCCTGGTATTTCGGCGCTGGACTGACCGTAATAGGCGGGATCAGACTGATATACTACAGGAAAGTTCTTCTCTGTGAAAAGCATTACTGGGCTAAAAGAAACTGAACCCAGGTGGTAAATCGCCATAGAACAGGCTAAAAATAGTATTGAGCCAGTTGTTCATTCCTGTGAGTGTGCTTCTCTCTGTGTGTATTTAGTCTCCCTATGGGAAAAAGGGGAAACCAGACGTGGACTCCTTGCTCAGTGTGCTTAGAGGACTATGGCTACACCTCACTGACGAGGCGCAATGAAGGCCGAAACGATTGTCTGGGGTTGCTGTGTTCCTTGTTCAGAGAGGAATTGCCTGGTATTTCGGCGCTGGATTGACCGTAATAGGCGGGATCAGACTGATATACTACAGGAAAGTTCTTCTCTGTGAAAAGCATTACTGGGCTAAAAGAAACTGAACCCAGGTGGTAAATCGCCATAGAACAGGCTAAAAATAGTATTGAGCCAGTTGTTCGTTCCTGTGAGTGTGCTTCTCTCTGTGTGTATCCAGATGGCTTTACGTCTTCCTTCTATAAAACATTTGCACCTGAACTTACTTCGATCTTACTGAGATTTTATAATGAGACAAAGGAAAGTGGTTTCCTTCCCAGAGAATTCTTAGAAGCTAGTATCCTTACTATTCCTAAAGACGGTAAGGACCTGGCTCTGTGTGAGAGCTATAGGCTGATCTCACTCATCAATGTGGACATTAAGATCTATGCAAAGATCCTAAGCAATAGATTGACCATCCATATTCCTTCAATTTGGACCAGGTCGGATTCGTCCTGGGTAGACAAGGCACGGACAATACTCGTAGACTGCTGAATCTGTTTATGGAGTCGGCAGACATGGGGCTCCCCTTTCTCACCCTGTCACTAGACGCGGAGAAGGCGTTTGACAGGGTGATATGGGATTACATGTTCCAAACCCTTAAGGCCTTTGGGATACCGGACTTGCTTGGTATAGCCATAGGAGCTCTCTACTCATCCCCCACAGCGAGAGTTAGGGGGCTGGGCTTATGCTCGCCACCTAATGACATTACAAATGGTAGGAAGCAGGGGTGCCTGCTCTCACCAATCTTATTTGCTCTGTCCATTGAGCCCTTGGCAGAGGCAATTAGGCAATCCAGAGACATCCAGGGTCTTATGATCCATGACACAGAGCTAAAATGGGGTCTCTTCGCTGATGATCTAACCATATTCCTATCAGAACCCATAGCATTGTTACCCCCGCTGTTTGACCTCTTAAATTATTTTGGCACCCTCTCGTACCATAAAATTAACATTGCTAAAAATCAAGATTTTTTTTCTTTCCAAGTTTCAAGGGGTTCCCAAAAAATTTCAAACTTATAAATACGATTATACTAATTGGTCGTAATCTTATTCTTAGAACATGGAAATCATGTTCAGCACCCAATATTTCTCATTTTAAAAACGCCCTGATTACACAATGCACAATAGAACAATTTAACTTAATGCATCCTCTTGAGGAACATTTAATCTTTTTCTTTAGAAAATGGGAACCTTTTATATTAACATTACAAAAAGCAGTACAAAAAAGTTTGGTTAAACCTTTGCTTAAATCTGCCTTTGTTCAAGCAAATATTTTCGTTTGCCATTTCCGTAAATTTTGGTCAGAGGAGTGTGAGTTTGTGTGGTGAGAGAGAGTTGGTTCTCCTTTTTTGTTGTTGTTTGGTTTTATAAATATTAAGTATGAGTAATTGAGTTTGAATCTAAGGTAATGAAGGTATATATGTTGTATTATACCCTAAAGTACCATTATTAATTTGGGTCCTGTGTGACGCCCTGTATGGTAGTTTACTCTTTTGAAATGTATATGTTTTTTGTATGTACCGTATAAAATATAAATAAATATAAAAAAAAAAAAAAAAAAAAAAAACATTGCTAAAACTGAAGCATATTCTTTGGAGATTCTCCCCAGAGAGTTATTAAAACTTCAAAGAACCTTTTCATTTAAGTGGTCCACCAAAGGAGTCAGACACCTGGGGATTTTCCTGTCCCATGACAGGACCACAACCCTCAATAAGAACTAACACCCCCTACTGAAGGAGATAGATACCCTTCTCAAATCTAAAAGATACGAGGAGGTGTCGTGGCTGGGGAGAGTGGCGGCAATAAAGATGATGATCCTGCCTAAACTGACCTATATCTTCAGATTCCTACCCCTCCAAGCCCCCTCTTACCTTCTAACAAAGTTTCAAAAACTATTTAACAATTATGTCTGGGAGGGGAAGAGGCCAAGGGTTGCAGCCCACATACTCCAAAATTCAGTGGACCAGGGAGGAGTTGGCCTCCCCAACATTCATGTCTCTCATGATGCAGCAATGACATCCCATGTGTCTGCATGGGGCCCCAACTTGCCTCCTGCTAGGTGGCGCAAATTGGAACAGGCCTCCCTCCCAGCCTATGTCGAGTTAGCGGATCTGTTATGGGTTCCCAACCACTGCCCTACCCAGCCAGAGATTTCAAAAGCGTGGCTTAGGATAAGACATAACTCGCCCCACACCTGACCCCGGTCCATTCTATTATTGGTCTATCTCTGAGCCTCCTCAATACTCACTTCAATGCCTGGAGGACTTCTGACTTCTTCTCCATCACAGACTTTTATGCTAATGAACACCTCCTTAGCCATGATGAGCTGATAGAATGCTTAGAAATACCTCTCAAACTACATTTTGATCTGATGAGGCTTAAATCCCTACTGCGGTCCTGGGGGTTCCTTCAGGAAACCCCAAGGGAACTTACTTTATGGGAGTCCAGATGGAAATCGGGGCTCCAGCTATTTCAACCCTTATCAACACATTACTTATGCCTCTTAAAGAATGATTTTGTATTCAAAACACCACATATTCTGGCTTGGAAGTTGGAATGGACACTGGAGTATACCTCCCAACAATGGATACGAGCCATAACCTCTACTAGGGCCGCCGCACACTGTGTCACTTTGTAAGAACTCTACTATAAGCTGCTGACGAGATGGCACCTGGTCCCAACCAAGCTGCAGAAATATTATCCTACATGCTATGTGAAGTGTTGGAGGGGCAGTGGAGAGAGGGGCAGCCTCATACACATATGGTGGGACTGCCCGCTTTTAAACACCTACTGGTCCAAAAATAAGGAGCTCTGCTCCATCCTGGGTCTTCCGGACATCTCCCACCCTGCCATGGCCCTCTTACATCTTGATATCCCAAAGATTCCAAAGCATAACCAATCTCTACTGATATACATATTGCTCTCAGCTAAACTCATGATTGCCAGGAACTGGAAAAAGTCCCCGAAATGGCAAGGGGTACTTGACTTAATCGGGTACCTCAAATCTATGGAAGAAAGTGTGTACCGGGCCAAACAACAACTAGACACTTACTGCCTGATTTGGGAACCCTGGGATACATACCTGAGAAATAGATCACACTAATTTAGGCCCCAACACTGCCCCCCTGGTTGCAGGCCCTGCTGAATTCACACTGCCATCTCCCCTCCCATCAATGCTTGAGAGAACCTCTTCCCTGTATCAGGGAGCCTCCCCTCGATGCTCCCCATCCCCTCCCTATACCCTGAATAGTGGAACACTACCTTACCCTTCCCTCCCCTCCTGACAGAAGTCGTTGTCACCCTGGTCATTCCAACTGTATGATAAACATTAGAAATCATTCCCTTATTAAAAAAATCGAGGTCCCCTTTTTCAGGCTCTACACCCTCATAGCTCCTCATAAGCTTTGCATTTGAGCCTTACCTGGCATATATTATCCTTCTGGTAGTCTCTAGCTGAATCCATTCCCTAACCAGTTAAATGTGGCACAATCCTGATAGATTGTTGAGGAAGTGCATAATTAAGAACCTGGCGATCCATGGCTATTGCTTACATGCTACCCACCTGAGATGTGCATGTGCGCCTAGTGGCGCATTGGGTGGGAACTGCTGTTGTAACATGTTTCCTGCTTGTTTAGCCAAAATGTAGGTGACCTGCTGGGATTGTCAGTAAATAAATATACTCACTTGGATATATGTAAGCACTATACCTCTGATTTGTAATTGTGAATGGATTAATCCTCTTCTGCATTGTATCTACCAGTTTGTAACCTCAATAAAAACTTATTCTAAAAAAAAAAATACTACCAATTAAAAAATCTACACATTTAAAAAAAAACTAACACTACGAAAAAAAATACAAAAAATAATAAACACTAAAATACAAAAAATGAAAAACACTAAGCTTACAAAAAAATAATAAACAAAATGATCACAAATAAAAACAATTAAACCTAATCTAATAGCCCTATACAAATAAAAAAGCCCCTGTAAAATAAAAACTCCCCCTAGTCTACAATAAACTACCAATAGCCCTTAAAAGGGCCTTTTTTAGGGCATTGCCATAAGTTAAACAGCTCTTTTACCTGTAAAAAAAAGTCCCCCCAACAGTAAAACCCACCACCCAACCAACCCACCAAAATAAAAAACCTAACTCTAAAAAAAAACTAAGCTACCCATTGCCCCTAAAGGGGCATTTGTATGGGCATTGCCCTTAAAAGGGCATTCGGCTCTTTTACAAAAGCCCTAATCTAAAAAAAAACCCACCCAAAAAAATGAAAAAAAAACCTAACACTAACCCCAGAATATCTACTCACGGTTCCTGAAGTCCGGACATCCATCTTCATCCAGGCGGCGAGAAGTCTTCATCCATCTTAGGGACGTCTTCTATCTTCATCCCAATGGCGCGGAGCCATCACAGAAGCCGATTCCATCCTGCGCAGAGCGTCCTCTTCATACGGTCACCGCCGTACACTAAAGTTGAATGCAAGGTAGCCATTTCAAAATGGCGTTCGAAACAGCCAATAGGATGAGAGCTACTGAAATATAGCCAATTGCTTTGTAATTTTAGATTTTTTTTTAATTTTCTTGTAGTGTTAGGTTTTTTAAATTTGTAATTAAGATTTTTTAATTGGTAGTATTTTTTTATTTTATTAGAATAGTTATGTTAGGTTAATTTATAGTTTAATGTTAGGTTTACTTTTAATTTTTTATTTATTTTAAGAAAGCTATATCGTATTTTTTTTTTAAAGTTAGTGGGGTGTTAGGTTTAGGGGTTAATAGTTAATTTAGTGTTTTGCGATGTGGGGGGCTGGCAGTTTAGGGTTTAATAGGTTTATTTAGTAGCAGCGTTATGGGGGGTCGGAGATTAAGGGGTTAATAGGTTTATTTAGTGGTGGCCATGTGGGAGGCCAAAGTTCTAGGAGTTAATAGGTTTATTTAGTGGCAGCGTTTAGAGGTTAACAACTTTATTATAGTGTCGGCGATGTCGTGGGAGCAGCGGATTAGGTGTTAATAGCTTTATTATAGTGTTGTCGATATGGGTGGGCGGCAGATTAGGGGTTAATAAATTTAAGATAGTGTTTGCGATGTGGGAGGACGGAGGTTTAGGGGTTAATAGGTAGCTTATGGGTGTTAGTGTACTTTGTAACAGTTCAGTTATGAGTTTGGTGAAACATTTTTGTTTTGAAAGATCCATAACTACTGCTCTCAGATTGTGGTATGGATCATATGGGTATAGGCTGCAATGCAAGCATTTTAGCCTGAACACACAATTTTTTATACCAGCACTATGAAAATCCCACACAAAAACGTCATTTATTTGAGTGCGGAATAGACGTTGTGTTACAGGCTAAAATGCTTGGGATATAGCTATACCGTGACATGACTCGTAATATGCATTCCTGGCCATTATGCTGGAATGGCCATTTTTTCAGCATTAAAAGCCGTAACGCAACACTTGTAATCTAGCCATATGTTAGTAATGTCATATTGCAAACTATATTGATTTGTCATGTTTTTGCATATTGTAAAGTGTGAATAAACAATGAAGGTTTTGGAAAAATACAAATAAATAACACCAGAGACAAACTTGGGATGATCAAGACCAACTCTGGTCACTTTCATTAACAATATTATTATTAACTTCTCAAAACTACAAGAGGTTATCTGCCCTACTAGGTCTGCAGCATAGCTCAGCTCCACCCATATAGATGATAACAAGGGTTATTGAAGTTCTTTATGCTTACCTAAATGGTGCCACCTATAGAATTCCACCCCTTTTATTATCCTAGCCATCAGTCTTCTCCCCGCTCTCCCTCTCACATATGCTCAAGACCACAACCTCCAAAACTACCAGGCTGCAGTAACAGCTAGTTAAGGAGGGGGATGCCACAGTTGTACAAAGACTAGGTCAGCTAACTCTATCCCAGCCATGGTCTATGCTAAACAAACCATATTAGGTTGTCAAAAAATTATCCAGCTGCCATCCAAAAGGATACAATAGAGGGAGAGTGGTAAACTTCAACAGCTTCAACCAGGAAGCAGAAGAGGGCCAAAACATGATGCCAAGGTTTCATATCAAATCAGCTTACTTGCTTGCAACAATCTCTCATTCAATTCTAGCCGGAACCCTAAGGGCTTTAAAAGCCCATTGAAGGGCTTTTCACTATCCTAAGGTATTAAAGGTTTAGTGATGTTTCACAGGTGAAGAAGTTAATTCTCTACTCAACCTACCCCCTTTTTAAATAACACCAGAGACCAAATTTGAAAGAAAATGATCTCCACTCGTCACTTCTTTTTTTTTTTAAATCAAAGTTTTTTATTAAGGTATTTAGCAAGACAAAAGTCATACATAAACAAAAATACAAGTGACCTCAAGATGAACATGGCTAATAACAGAGATAAATCAAGACAGTAATTCTTAAGGGAAGCATGGTATACTATATTACTAGCATGTCAGAAGTATATACATTGCTGGTTTTACATTGATACCTTAGAATTATTATTTTTTTGTGAAAGGTTACTGTGGTACCTCTTTATCAGGGTATACTGCCTAATAGGATGATCTTTTAATCTAACCTTCGTATACTAAACATTTAAGATCTTAATTGAGAGATACATTTTATCCTGTGTAATATATAGTATTAATTGACATATTAGCATTAAGCAGCGGGTTAATACCGCTAAATATTTTGCTGAATTGGGTAAAATGAAAAAAAAAAATCCTAGTCAAATGGGGGGGGGGGGGGAGGTGAGATAACCCAGTTTAACCCAGTGAAAATATATATTGATAAGTAAAGAGCATAAGTTAATTGTGGCTATAGTATTTAGATGCTTATCTGAGCCAGAAGAAGACTGGTAAACCTAGAGCCCCTTGTTGCTCATGAGCTAGGCTATAAACCTTACTCTTTGGGTTGTGTTAGTAACATAGATCACATGTTAGGCTTAATAACAAAAACTTAGAACTCCTTGTCTTTTATAGACCATATGTATATGACGATGGAATAATAAAAACTATTATGCTACAAATATTTCCACGCATACACATACATGAATAATATAAGCAATTAGCATTAAGTAATGTGTACTACCTCCGGGTATCGAAATTATACACATGAATAAGGTAGGATGTTGATGGCACTAACAGTAATACCTCATCAGGACTATAGTATGAAATAGATTCGGAGCATGAACCTAGGTACTGTTGCTTCACCCTATTGATTAGAATCCATCCCTTCCTCGCCAGCTGAGGGAAGGGAAGGAACTTTAAATATACCAAACGCTGATAGGGCATCTATGAAATGAGTAACTGTATAAACAAGATCAGCATAAACTACAGTGACAGTGGCAAAATGTGTATGAAATGGAATAGAATACATATATGGTACATGATCCGACAAGTATAAAACCTTATGGGGGATAAAAGAGGGATGGGTTGCTACTGATACAATTACCTCAAATGACTTTCTGAGCACAAGAATATGCAAAATTTAGAAGCATGGTAGTAAACTCAGCTGTGGGTTAGATTATAATCTCTATTGATGTATGAACCCATAGTTAATGTCACTTGTTGCTGCTGGACCATAGTGTAATCTTAATAGTTAGTACAGGGAGTAGTTATAGGATGTGAAATGATCCTTTGCTAATAATTTATTATTTTTATTTGCAGTTCCTATGCTCTTTCTATAATTTAGCATTCAATGTGTTGCACTGTCTCGGCCGCTGACAGCGCAGATGTATAGTAAACTTGAAGAGATAAAAAACTGCAGTATAAACTGTATCTCAGCTCCCTATGTCATTGTGATCTACTCTAATCCACCAAATTGTACTAGCAATGTATATCTTAATTGATCTCCCTTGTAGGATGGTAAATTAATTAAACCAAATCAAGGAGTCAGGTTCCACAACAAGTAAGCTAGAGCTTCCTGAGATTCCCACTTATGTAGAGAAAGAATCCCTGCCCCCACATGTAGGAAAGGGTTAAATGTGATAAGGTGCTGCAATATTCTTGCCTGTAAGCAACAGATTAGTAACCCCAGTATTAGTTGGAAAAGAACCATTAGAGGACATGTTATTGGGCTTAAATGAGTGCCATTAGAAGCTAAACAAAAATGAGCTGATATATGAGACCTAAACTTTAGCTACAGAAATCATAGGACAGAAAATAGCAAGTACGGCACCAATACACTCGCCTAAGATCGCCTAACATCGCTGCCTCGGACCTGAATACGTTCTCCAAAATTATAAAGAAAGCTGTCAAAAAGCCATGCACCAAGTACGGAGCGATGAGCAGCGGAATGTTGTTAACTAACAGTCATCGATCTCGCTTCTCTTCGGCTTATTCGCATCTTTCTTGGTACCCTGTCACTAAGCATCCACACTATACTATACTGTTTTACCCCCTATACCGCCTATAAAGTTATTAACCCCTAAACCACCGCTCCCAGAGCCCACCGCAACACTAATAAAGTTATTAGCCACTAAACCGCCACTCCCGGAGCCCACCGCCACCTACATTATATGTATTAACCCCTAAACCGCTGCTCCAGGACCCCGCCGCAACTAAATAAAATGTTTAACCCCTAAACCGGCGCTCCAGGACCCCGCCACAACTAAATAAAATGTTTAACCCCTAAACCGCCACTCCCGGACCCCGCCGCAACTCTAATAAATTTATTAACGCCTAAACCGCCGCTCACGGAGCCCACCGCCACCTACATTATATTTATTAACCCCTAATTTGTCCCCCCTACACCGCTGCCACTATAATAAACATATTAACCCCTAAACCTAAGTCTAACCCTAACACCCCCCTAACTTAAATATTATTTAAATAAATCTAAATAAAATTACTACAATTAACTAAATTATTCCTACTAATAGTTACATTGCATCTAGCTTAGGGTTTATTTTTATTTTACAGGCAACTTTGTATTTATTTTAATTAGGTACAATAGTTATTAAATAGTTATTAACTATTTAATAACTATCTAGCTAAAATAAATACAAATTTACCTGTAAAATAAATCCTAACCTAAGTTACAATTACACCTAACACTACACTATAATTAAATTAATAACCTAAATTAAATACAATGAAATACAATTAAATAAAGTTAACTAAAGTACAAACCCCCCCACTAAATTACAGAAAATAAAAAAATAATTACAAGATTTTTAAACTAATTATACCTAATCTAATCCCCCTAATAAAAAATAAATAAAAAACAAAATAAAAAAAGCCCCATCCTATACTAAATTACAAATAGCCCTTAAAAGGGCTTTTTTGCGGGGCATTGCCCCAAAGTAATCAGCTATTTTACCTGTAAAAAAACAAAACAATACCCCCCCAACATTAAAACCCACCACCCACACAACCAACCCTACTCTAAAACCCACCCAATCCCCCTTTAATAAAACCTAACACTAACCCCTTGAAGATCACCCTACCTTGAGAAGTGGTCCTCCAGACGGGCAGAAGTCTTCATCCAAGCCGGGCGAAGTGGTCCTCCAGACGGGCAGAAGTCTTCATCCAACCGGGCAGAAAAGGTCCTCCAGACGGGCAGAAGTCTTCATCCATGCGGCATCTTCTATCTTCATCCATCCGACGAGGAGCGGCTCCATCTTGAAGACATCCGATGCGGAGCATCCATCCAGACCGACGACTACCCGACGAATGACGGTTTCTTTAAATGACATCATCAAAGATGGCATCCCTTGAATTCTGATTGGCTGATAGAATTCTATCAGCCAATCAGAAATTAAGGTAGGAAAAATCCTATTGGCTGATCCAAGACTTCTGCCCATCTGGAGGACCTCTTCTGCCCGGTTGGATGAAGACTTCACCCAGCTTCGTTGAGGACTTAGGCCCGTTTGGGTGAAGACGTCTCAAGGTAGGGTGATCTTCAAGGGGTTAGTGTTAGTTTTTTTAAGGGGGGATTGGGTGGGTTTTAGAGTAGGGTTGGTTGTGTGGGTGGTGGGTTGTAATGTTGGGGGGGTATTGTATTTTTTTTTACAGGTAAAAGAGCTGATTACTTTGGGGCAATGCCCTGCAAAAGGCCCTTTTAAGGGCTATTTGTAATTTAGTATAGGGTAGGGATTTTTATTATTTTGGGGGATTTTTTATTTTATTAGGGGGATTAGATTAGGTGTAATTAGTTTAAAAATCTTGTAATTATTTTTTTATTTTCTGTAATTTAGTGTTTGTTTTTTTGTACTTTATTTTATTTTATTTTATTTTATTGTATTTCATTGTAGTTAATTTATTTAATTAATTTAATTATAGTGTAGTGTTAGGTGTAATTGTAACTTAGGTTAAGTTTTATTTTACAGGTAAATTTGTCTTTATTTTAACTAGGTAGTTATTAAATAGTTAATAACTATTTAAGAACTATTCTACCTAGTTAAAATAAATACAAAGTTGCCTGTAAAATAAAAATAAACCCTGAGATAGCTACAATGTAACTATTAGTTATATTGTAGCTAGTTTAGGGTTTATTTTATAGGTAAGTATTTAGTTTTAAATAAGTATAATTTAGTTAATTATAGGAATTTTATTTAGATTTATTTAAATTATATTTAAGTTAGGGGGTGTTAGGGTTAGAGTTAGACTTAGATTTAGGGGTTAATAAATTTAATATAGTGGCGGCGGTGTAGGGGGGGGGCAGATTAGGGGTTAATAAATATAATGTAGGTGGCGGTGGGCTCCGGGAGCGGTGGTTTAGGGGTTAAACACTTTGTTTAGTTGCGACAGGGTCCGGGAGCGGCAGGATAGGGGTTAATAACTTTATGTAGGTGGCGGCGGTATAGGGGGTGGCAGATCAGGGGTTAATATGTATAATATAGGTGATGGTGGGCTCCGGGAGCGGCAGTTTAGGGGTTAAACAATTTATTTAGTTGAGATGGGGTCCGGGAGCAGCGGTTTAGGGGTTAATAAATTTAATGTAGCTGGCGGCGGTGTAGGGGGGGCAGATAAGGGGTTAATAAGTATAATGTAGGTGGCGGCGGTGTAAGGGGCGGCAGATTAGGGGTTAATAAGTATAATGTAGGTGGCGGTGGTGTCAGAGGCGGCAGATTAGGGGTTAATAAGTATAATGTAGGTTGCGGCGGTGTCAGGGGCAGCAGATTAGGGGTTAATAAGTATAATGTAGGTAGCGGCGGTGTAGGAGGGGGCAGATTAGGGGTGTTTAGACTCGGGGTACATGTTAGGGTGTTAGGTGTAAACGTTCCCATAGGAATCAATGGGATATCTTGCAGCAGCAAACATGAGCTTTCACTGCTTTCCGACTCCCATTGATTTCTATGGCATCCACTGCCTCTAGGGTGGTGGATTCAAAACCAGGTACGCAGTGGCGTCACTAGGGGGGGGGCGGGCCGCACCCGGGTGACACCCACCAGGGGGTGACACCAAAAAAAAAAAAATTTTTTTTTTTTTTTTTTTTTTTAATTTTATTGAAATTCAAAGAAATACAATGTTGAGATGCATAGATTTTTTTTATTAGAGGGGCTGGCATTTGTGAACATTGGTGGGACTGGGGAAGATGTAGACACACAATTTTTTTGCCCCTTGAGCCAATTTCAACAAATAGTTTTCCCGGCTGCTTTTGCTTGTTTGTACTTTGCTTCTCCCCTGCCCAATTTCGCTATGAATGTTGTGGGCATGCCGTGGGGGCCTGCCTGCCTATCTGTGCTCACTGCTCAGTGACATGTGGAGCAGTGGAGTCACTCACTGCTGTGCTGTCTCTCTAAACGGGAACTGGCAAATCATGAGGGGATACCTGGCACCTGACCGCATGACTGTTTGACACTGTCTTTAAAGTGAAGGAGCCACGTATGATGCCCACCAGACCATTATGGTTACGGTACACTAAGTGCACACTGAACAGGTATGAGGGCGAGCGGGGGTCTGGGGGTGGGCAGAGTGCAGAGGTGATTGGCCATAAGAAGCGGTAGGCACGCGGCCCGGGGCTGTGCACTGACAGACTTGGAACAGAGTCAGAGAGCAGAATTTTCATAGTTTGCACCTAAAACTTTTCTTTAGTGATTTATTTTTAGAGTGCTCTGTTTATATTTCATTTGATGCTCTGCTGAGCCAGGGAGCCGCTCTAGGCATGAGCTTTATAATTAATGCAGTGCAGTTTACATATTTTGTATGTGTGTGTCTGAGTTTTTGTGTGTGTGTGTGTGTGTCTGTGTTTTTGTGTGTGTGTTTTTGTGTGTGTGTCTGAGTGTGTTTCCGAGTGTTTGTGTGTGCATCTGAGTATGTTTTAAGTGTGTCTGAGTGTTTGTATGTGTGTTTGCCTGTGTTTTTGTGTGTGTCTGCTTTCTGGGGGGGGGGGTGACACCATAACTTACTGCACCGGGTGACACCAACCCTAGTGACGCCACTGCAGGTACGCTGGGCCGGAATAGTGCAGAGCGTACATGCTAGTTATTTAATAACTAGCAAAAGTAGTCAGATTGTGCCGAACTTGCGTTCGGAACATCTGTAGTGACGTAACCATCGATCTGTGTCAGACTGAGTCCGGCGGATCGTATGTTACGTCACTATATTCTACTTTTGCCGGTCTGTAGGGTTTGATAACTACGGCGAATCAGGCTCGCCACAAATACGCTGTGGAATTCCAGCGTATTTGCGGTTGACAGCTTGACAAATAGAGGCCATATTATCTAAAGATATAGATTAGACATCTATAAAATGTGTCTTTTGAGAGAACTCCAGTAGGGAATATAAAGATGCCACTCTCTCTTGAACCTAGGAATTAGGTTGTGCAGGTAGCCGATGCCACAAGGTAGTAGAGCTAAGACAGGTTCTGTGTCTTCAATCCATGTGATGTCCCCCGAGGGAAGGTGAAATGACAGTGAGCTATGATCTTCAATAGAGGCCACATTGCAGGCTTTTCCTAATTGGCGTCCACAGTAATAGAGCATAATGTAGACAGTGAGTAGTAATCAGTAGCAGGGGCCGGACTGCTAACTGTAGGACTGGTCTTCCCCTCAACTTTACTACTGACCAAAACATCTGAGTAGGAGCCAGAGACCGAGAGAGCTATAGGATTCAGCACATTTTTCTTTACCGAGTCCATCGAACAGCTACAGCCGTCACCCGACACCGATATGACTCCTGCGCACTTCTCCATCAGGTTTTGTGAGGTAGCACTGACTCATTGCTTATCTGATATGGATGGTTCCTCCAGATCTCTCACTGGGAACTTGTCTCTTGCTGTTTCATCTCGCAAGCTGGGGGAGGCTTGTGCCAGTAGAAAATCTGTTCCTTCTGCAGATGTGGCACTCCGCTCATCGCTGAGGAGTTTCACAAGATAATTAAACTGTCTCTCCATCTTGATGGCTAGTTGCCGCAGCAAGCCATCTGCAGTGGTTTCCATCATGGGGTATGACTAAATATGCTGGTAGTTAAATAGGTGCCTCACTTACTTACAAAGCTTGGAAGTTCCACCTGAATAACCACTTTTTTTTCTGCAGCAGACCTCACCCGGTTTACATCTGACTAGGGTACTGGGATCCACGTGGCCTGCAAAATGGCCGCTCCTCAGTTTGGGTAGTGTGTTAGCTGTGGTTTATAAAAGGATGCTCTGAGCAGTTACTTTAGAACTTTTCCTCTCCACCGGACTCTATAGCACTGGTCTCCGAATTATTAGTACCTATTTTGTGAAATTTTGGGCAATACTGAGCGGTCTAGTTATTAAATATAGGTATCTCATGAGCAGAGCTCTCTCAGTGTACAACCGCTCAGACACCCTGCTTGCTCCGGCCCCCTGTCACTTTTTTTTAATTACACAGAATAAATAAATAACCAACAAAATTAACTAGGAAGGTAGCAATTGAGATGCTAAAGACTCAGAACTACAATTTGTCAGCTACCCTACTGGACCTGCAGCAGAGCGCAGCTCTGCTAATCGAGAGGATACTAGGGGTTTCTGGAGTTCTTTTAGCCTTCCTACCCAGGCATCATCTAAAGCATTCTACCTCTTTTATCAACCTGGATATCAGTCCTACCATTTTCCCTCTCCCATATGCTCAAGGCCATAACCTCCCACCACAAGATAACTTTTGCTGCCAACCAATAGTCTCCTATTAGCAATGCTCTGAGAAGAAGAGGAGCAGGTTAGTACGGCTCTCTATTGTGCTAAAGAAACTAATGAGTACTAACGATTTCGCCATTATTAATTCCTTTAAATTTTGTGCTGCATTTGTTTAGATATTTGTTCCATGAAAACAAGACGAATATCTGTATTTTGTTAACGATTGTGCATTTGTAATGAAACTAATGCACATGTCTAATAAAAATATTCAACCCTGGTATGTTAAATAAACATGCTTTAAAGCTTCTTTTTGTCAGCTGTAAAGGACTTGTGTCTTTCCAACCTCCGTATTCTAGTTTTTCCTAACTCTGTATGTGGCTCCAGCCAACCCCATATCTCTACATGATCTGTGCCACCACTTTTGACCAACCTACTATAATCCCCGGGGCCCAAGCCCTAAGCCAACCAATATTAGACTAGGTGAATTTTATTTAGGTTTAATGTTGAAATAGATCCCAAATCATTGCCCTCTAGATGAATAATGTTAGAGTTACCCCACCTCCTCTGGTCCTCTACTATGAAACTATATAAATACTCATACCTCTATGTCCCCAACCACCTAATGGGCACCTGCAAATATGGCTAACCCAAATTATTGACCACAAGTCTACTGCAAAAAGGAATAGCCCACAATCCACACTCTAGATGCACTGCAAGACACACGTGTAAAAACAAACAAACAAAAAAATAAATTAACAAAAGAAAACTAAAACCAACATGAACCAAGCAAACAACATGAGGACAAAATAAATCAAATGTTAGCCCCTAACCATCATTGAATTTAAGGCTCCAAGCTGAATGAATTTAATCACCATGGATAATATAGGTACATTAAAATGCGTGGAGGGTAGCATGATAAATAATGACAGGGAGAAGGCTGAGGTACTAAACCAGTTTTTTTCTTCAGTATACACAAGAGAGGAACCATTGAATGATACTTTGGAACAGAATAGAACATGCCAGTCCATACCACTAACTGGGTTTTGTTTAGAGGATATCAGGAAAAAACTGGAAAATATTAAGGTAAATAAAACTCCAGGCCCAGATGGAATACACCCAAGGGTGTTAAGGGAACTTAGCACTGTTATAGACAAACCTTTACTCTTAATTTTTCAAGACTCATTATCCTCAGGCATGGTACCCCAGGATTGGCGTAAAGCTGATGTGGTGCCACTCTTCAAAAAGGGAAGCAGGGATGATCCAGGAAGCTATAGACCAGTTAGTCTGACATCAATAGTGGGGAAGATATTTGAAGGGATAATAAGGGATTATATTGATGAGCATATTCGTGTAAACAAGATTATGAGTTCTAATCAGCATGGCTTTAGGAGAAATAGATCATGTAAAACTAATCTAATTAGATTCTACGAGGAAGTAAGTAAAAATATAGATAAAGGGGAATCAGTTGATGTGATATACTTAGATTTTGCAAAGGCATTTGATACAGTGCCACATGAAAGATTAATGCACAAAATTAAGGGACTGGGAATAGCTGAAAATGTTAGCTCATGGATAAATAACTGGATAAAAGATAGGGAGCAACGAGTAGTAGTAAATGGATCATACTCAGATTGGACAAAGGTAATCAGTGGCGTCCCCCAGGGATCAGTACTGGGCCCTGTTCTTTTTAATATTTTTATAAATGACTTGGAGCAAGGATTAAATAGCGACATCTCTATTTTTGCAGATGATACTAAGTTAAGTAAGGTCATTAGGTCAGAGCAGAACGAACTCTCTTTACAAAGGGATTTGCTAAAATTAGAACTATGGGCAAGTGAATGGAAAATGAGATTTAATACGGAAAAATGCAAGGTTCTACATTTTGGAAGTAAAAATAAGCAGGCTACGTATTTTTTAAATGGGACAAGACTTAGCCAAACACAGGAGGAAAGGGATTTGGGAGTAGTAATAGATAACAAGCTAAAGATGGGTGCACAATGCAGGGCAGCAGCTTCAAAGGCTAATAAGATACTAGCATGTATTAAAAGAGGCATTGATTCAAGGGAGGAAAGCATAATTCTGTCATTATATAAAGCCCTGGTAAGACCTCACCTTGAGTTTGGAGTGCAGTTCTGGGGTCCGATTGCTAAAAAAGATATTGCTGAACTAGAAAAAGTTCAGAGAAGGGCCACAAAGCTAATAAGGGGATTGGAGAAATTAACCTATGAGGAGAGGCTAGCCAAACTGGGTCTGTTTTCTTTAGAAAAAAGGCGCTTGAGAGGTAACATGATTACTTTATATAAATATATTCAAGGCCCATATACAGAGATGGCAGAAGCTCTGTTTATTCCAAGAAAATTGTTTCTGACAAGAGGTCATAATTTAAGGTTGGAGGAAAGGAGATTTAATCTCCTGCAACGGAAACATTTTTTCACTGTAAGAGCAATAAAACTGTGGAACTCATTACCAAAGGAGGTAGTGAATGCCAATACCATAGATACATTTAAAAATAGTCTGGATAAATTTCTGTATATAAACAAAATTCATGGATATGTTTGCTAGTATTAAATGGGTCACATTTTAATGGGGTTATTTAAGCTTAACTGGAGCTTTTTGTAAGTATTTTAGATTTGTATAGGTTGAACTCGATGGACTTCAGTCTTTTTTCAACCTTATCTACTATGTTACTATGGTTCAATGCTACAAATACTTTCACCAGAGCACCCCTGGGCCATTTCAATTATCACTGCCCCTATTCTAAAAGAATGTGGGGTTATCTACTCTGCAATCCAAGGCAAACCTCTCATAAACTTAAAGGATGACAAAACCCTTTTATAGTTGTGATTTAAAAATTGCACCTCTTACCCTGGATGGAGCCTTATAAAATAACTTACCAATTTTGCTGGGCAGCAGCCACTACTATTACATGCCTGCAGTGTCAGACAACCCTCTAGCATCCTGATCAGTCTTAGATACTGTAAATAGCACTTAAAGAACGTTAACAGTAACTCATTTTATTGTTCTGGCATAGGTTTCAGTGAGCAAGAAATATCTTTTACCATTTGGTAATCTCAACTTGTTCTCTCTACTCTGAAAGTGAATCTTCCCATCATTAAATTTTTAGGTAGTGAATAGTTGATAACTTTAAAGCTTAAATTTCCATGAAAAAATAAATGTATAATTTTGTCGGCCCAATAAGAGGTGATGCACAACTCCAAGTGACTTGAAAGGTGTCATAAATGCCACTGCCACAGTAAATGTCAGGCAGCGCAAAGTATATAACAGTAACATTTACAATGATTGTTGGAACACTTTATTCATTCTGATCCTTGTTGTGCTATACAATACTATGCTATTCAAGACCAATCACGGGCAAAATGAGCATTTTTTGACCACAATGTTAGAGGCTCCAGAGCGTTGCTGGCCTTATTGTACAGTGTAAATTTTGATCTCCCTGTTCTTCAGGTCTACAAGTCTGGAACTGGGTTTATAGACCTTTGGAACTCACGTATATCTTCTTACAGGAATGACTGATGCATATTCTTCATTTTCAAACCTTCTGCATTTTTGTAGATGCCAAAAGATAAACAGCAATGTTTCAAGGTAGAGCTTCTATTGCCAGTAAAATTGCAATGTAAGTTATGTTGCATTAACTGAAATGTTGTCCAGATAGCATATGCTATTTGTAGATCTTGACATGGATATACACACAAACCAGTTAATTTAATAAATGATAGCTTTGAAAAAATAATATGTTGGCTTACTCACAGTAAAACAATTCTGCAAGTGTTCTAGCACAAATGATGACCTCTCACACACTCAATACCACAAATATCCTATCATTTGATCTGCACATGGGTTTTTACAGACAATACCAAGGAGGCAGGTAGTTGATAACTTATAGATTGGTAATTTAATATAATTGAATAGTTTTGATTAGATCTTTTAGAATTCTGTTAGAATTACAAACAAAGTAGGGAGCCAGGTTGCACTAAAAGGTTATTGTGAAATGACTGCTATATTTTTCCATGATCTTTTGGTACTTTTGATGATATAGCCAAGCATGCTATGTAAGCATAGACATACCATAAACACTTCCTATTTGGTAGTTGGTGAATAAAACACCTATAGAAATACACTTCTAACATATAAAACATGGCTGTATGCACTATGTTTATAAACATATGAACATAAAGGTTACAAGAGGAGCAGTAGTTTGCGCTCAGATTTGAGCGTTAAATCTGCAAGAAGTCATTTTTTGGTCACGGAGATTCACACTCACATTATGAGATTAATGTAAAAAGTTTTTGTACAAACACGGTAACAAATAGACTTTGAGAGGTCGAGAACACAATCACTTTCAACCTAAGACTTAAGAGGAGCTAAAAAAAGTGGGAAAAAAACCTAACATCCACAAGTCACGCAAACACGATTGTGGTAATTTAAAAGCACAGCATAAGAAGATAATATTGCATATTTCATAAGCCAATGTTCTGCACATAGCAGAATATATTCTATTTATTCTAAAAAAAAAGATATTTCTTTTTTTTATTATCTTTATTCTTTTCCAATTCCAAATACAAGACAGAAAGAAAAAAAATAAGAAACATCTTCACAGAACATAAATTACAGCAAGAAAATAAGTATACATTGCAGAATCTGACAGTGTATCTTCAGACAAGGAAAAACCAAAAAACAGAAACAAATTCAGATTATTATAAATCAATTTCCATCATATAATTCATAATTAACCAGGAATTGGATAATTACATTAACAAAAACCCTCTACTTGGGATCAGAAAAAAAGGGCTGTGTCTCCCTCTCCAATTCCACTCATGAACAGTTACTATACTAGTGAACCCCTGATCTATTTCATCCAACACTTGTTTAGAAACCGATTTACCTATAACATGAAATCCAAGATGCTGGAAATTCATCTAATAAAACTAATTCTGAAAACTATTGGAGCTCAGAAAGGGAAAATATATATATTTTTTTAATTTGTTGAGAGTAAGATTTGATTAAAGGGAGCCATCCCATTAAGAACTTTTTTTTTAAAAAAAATCTGCTGCTAACTGAGTATGAAAAGATTCAAATATTATTTGATTTTGTATTTCTCTAATAAAATTTGATAAGCTAACACTTCAATATGAGATGTCTAGTCAATAGGATTATCGTGTTCAATACATTCCTATGCAACAACTGATTATTAAATTGACTATTCAAAAAAAAAAAAAAAAAACATTTTCTGGTTCAAGAAAGATTTTAACATTATACATTTTGTTCAGCCAGAAAAGCCAGAACATATGCATAACATCTACATTCAGAAATTCGCATTGTGTACAGGCAGATATGTGCGCAAGATACATTCTTGTCATTTTGGAAGGAGTAAGATAATAGTTTCATAAGTCTCATATGTGATTCCTTCCAGTTCATAGCTATCCTACATTTTTCTAATATGTTAAAACTTGCCTTTATTTTTTCATGATCTATAGTTGGAAAATAGGGTATCCAGGTATTACATACCTTATCAAGAAAAATTTGACTCTGTTTAGCCAGCATGATGTTCTACATCAAAGAAATTGAAGGGTAACCTCCAACACATTTTTTAATGCAAATCTTGACATTAGACCAGGAGATACATTTATTAATGTCCCACTCTTTACTGTTGAAATAATGTCTATTTCTGGGAAGGTCAAAATGCTGGGAGAGGGTCTCAAATGGAAACATATGTCCACTATCTGAAAATATTTGATGGATATATAGAAGACCCTTTACACCCCACATCCTAAAAACTTTCTGGGTAATTCCTGAGGTAAATTCTGTGTTACCTATTATAGGTAAATTCTGCGTTACCTATTATTAGGTAAATATTCCGAGAAGGTGTAATCTATTCCTATTAAAGTGCAGAATTTCTGCCATGCTATAATTATATTTTTAATAGAAATTAAACCCTCTATATTGCCAGGGACATTTCTGTATGGGTTATGTAAAATGGCTTTAAATGAGAACGGGTAGATAATGAAACTTTCCATATCGGAAGAAGAAAACCAATTTGATTCTGCTATCCAGTCACTTGCAATTTTGACCAAAGCGGCCAAGTTAAAGAAGCTTATATTATGTAGTGCCAAACCTGCAGTATTGTGTGTTTGCATTAATTTATTTAAGGAGATGCGTGCCTTCTTCTCTTTCCAGATAAATTTTGTGAACAAAGTATATAATTTGCGTATATATGCTTTTTTTAACAACAGCGGTAGATTCTGTAATGGGTATAATAACTGTGGAAAGATGATTGTTTTTATAAGTTTAACTCTCATCAAAATCGAAAGAGGCAGAGAGGTCCACATTTCTAAGTCTGTTTTAATCTTTTAAAAAAGCACTTGGTAATTTAATCTATACCAATATTGTGGATTTGTATGCAGATATATACCTAGATATATAAGTGAATCAACTATTTTGAAGGGGGGTTCTTGCATACTATATCTAGTTCTATGTACCCACATACGTTCACTTTTGTCATAGTTTATTTGATAACCTGAAAAGGTACTAAAAAGATGTAAGCATGTTAGAATTAACGGTATTGTATGAGCAGTATCATGGAGAAAAAACAAAAGATCATCTGCAAACAGAAGGATTTTTAATGTTTGTGTAGCCAAGGGTATCTCTTCACAGACCTCTCTTGACTAGATAGCAAACGTCTCAAGAGCCAGATTAAAAAATAGGGGGGAGAGGGGACAACCCTGCCTATATTTTTTAATATTATTCCATGTGTTAGGGATCCATTAATTAATAGGAAAGAAGTTGGATTATTATATATATTGTGAATGAATTGTACAAAATTGATTTTTAAATCCAAATTCTTCCAATGCTTTAACTAGATATTCCCACTCGATTAATTCAAAAGCCTCTTTGGCATCAATCATGTTTCAATTGCTTACCTTTAATATTCTCTATATTCCAAATGTAATCTAAAAAGGTTATAACTTTGCAGATGTTTTTGGATTAGTTTTTTGAGGCCATAAAGCCCGTTTGATCAGGGTAAATAATTTTGTCAAGAAAACCCATAAGTCTAGTTGTAATGATAGATGCTAAAATTTTATATTCTGCGTTCAATATAGATATCGGTCTGTATGAAGCAGGCTCCTCCGGGTTTTTACCTTTCTTAGGCCTAGATTTGGAGTTTGGCGGTAGATGGGCTGTTAACGCTCCGCGGGCTTTTTTCTGGCCGCACCATAAAATTAACTCTGGTATCGAGAGTTCAAAAAAATGCTGCGTTAGGCTCCAAAAAAGGAGCGTAGAGCATTTTTACCGCAAATGCAACTCTCGATACCAGAGTTGCTTACGGACGCGGCCAGCCTCAAAAACGTGCTCGTGCACGATTCTCCCATAGGAAACAATGGGGCTGTTTGAGCTGAAAAAAAACCTAACACCTGCAAAAAAGCAGCGTTCAGCTCCTAACGCAGCCCCATTGTTTCCTATGGGGAAACACTTCCTACGTCTGCACCTAACACTCTAACATGTACCCCGAGTCTAAACACCCCTAACCTTATACTTATTAACCCCTAATCTGCCGCCCCCGCTATCGCTGACCCCTGCATTATATTATTAACCCCTAATCTTCCGCTCCGTAAACCGCCGCAACTTACATTATCCCTATGTACCCCTAATCTGCTGCCCCTAACTCCGCCGACCCCTATATTATATTTATTAACCCCTAACCTGCCCCCCACAACGTCGCCGACACCTGCCTACACTTATTAACCCCTAATCTGCCGAGAGGACCTGAGCGCTACTATAATAAAGTTATTAACCCCTAATCCGCCTCACTAACCCTATCATAAATAGTATTAACCCCTAATCTGCCCTCCCTAACATCGCCGACACCTAACTTCAATTATTAACCCCTAATCTGACGACCGGAGCTCACCGCTATTCTAATAAATGTATTAACCCCTAAAGCTAAGTCTAACCCTAACACTAACACCCCCCTAAGTTAAATATAATTTTAATCTAACGAAATTAATTAACTCTTATTAAATAAATTATTCCTATTTAAAGCTAAATACTTACCTGTAAAAAAAAATCCTAATATAGCTACAATATAAATAATAATTACATTGTACCTATTTTAGGATTAATATTTATTTTACAGGCAACTTGGTAATTATTTTAACTAGGTACAATAGCTATTAAATAGTTAAGAACTATTTAATAGTTACCTAGTTAAAATAATAACAAAATTACCTGTAAAATAAGTCCTAACCTAAGTATCAATTAAACCTAACACTACCCTATCAATAAATTAATTAAATAAAATACCTACAATTACCTACAATTAACCTAACACTACACTATCAATAAATAAATTAAATACAATTGCTACAAATAACTACAATTACATAAACTAACTAAAGTACAAAAAATAAAAAAGAACTAAGTTACAAAAAATAAAAAAATATTTACAAACATAAGAAAAATATTACAACAATTTTAAACTAATTACACCTACTCTAAGCCCCCTAATAAAATAACAAAGACCCCCAAAATAATAAAATGCCCTACCCTATTCTAAATTAATAGAGTTAAAAGCTCTTTTACCTTACCAGCCCTGAACAGGGCCCTTTGCGGGGCATGCCCCAAGAAAATCAGCTCTTTTGCCTGTAAAAAAAAACATACAATACCCCCCCCCAACATTACAACCCACCACCCACATACCCCTAATCTAACCCAAACCCCCCTTAAATAAACCTAACACTAAGCCCCTGAAGATCTTCCTACCTTGTCTTCACCATCCAGGTATCACCGATCCGTCCTGGCATCCGGTGCTGAAGAGGTCCAGAAGAGGCTCCAAAGTCTTCCTCCTATCCGGCAAGAAGAGGACATGCGGACCGGCAAACATCTTCTCCAAGCGGCATCTTCGATCTTCTTCCATCCGGTGCGGAGCGGGTCCATCTTGAATCAGCCGACGCGGATCCATCCTCTTCTTCCGGCGTCTCCCGACGAATGACGGTTCCTTTAAGGGACGTCATCCAAGATGGCGTCCCTCGAATTCCGATTGGCTGATAGGATTCTATCAGCCAATCGGAATTAAGGTAGGAAAATTCTGATTGGCTGATTCCATCTGCACATGGGTTTTTACAGACAATACCAAGGAGGCAGGTAGTTGATAACTTATAGATTGGTAATTTAATATAATTGAATAGTTTTGATTAGATCTTTTAGAATTCTGTTAGAATTACAAACAAAGTAGGGAGCCAGGTTGCACTAAAAGGTTATTGTGAAATGACTGCTATATTTTTCCATGATCTTTTGGTACTTTTGATGATATAGCCAAGCATGCTATGTAAGCATAGACATACCATAAACACTTCCTATTTGGTAGTTGGTGAATAAAACACCTATAGAAATACACTTCTAACATATAAAACATGGCTGTATGCACTATGTTTATAAACATATGAACATAAAGGTTACAAGAGGAGCAGTAGTTTGCGCTCAGATTTGAGCGTTAAATCTGCAAGAAGTCATTTTTTGGTCACGGAGATTCACACTCACATTATGAGATTAATGTAAAAAGTTTTTGTACAAACACGGTAACAAATAGACTTTGAGAGGTCGAGAACACAATCACTTTCAACCTAAGACTTAAGAGGAGCTAAAAAAAGTGGGAAAAAAACCTAACATCCACAAGTCACGCAAACACGATTGTGGTAATTTAAAAGCACAGCATAAGAAGATAATATTGCATATTTCATAAGCCAATGTTCTGCACATAGCAGAATATATTCTATTTATTCTAAAAAAAAAGATATTTCTTTTTTTTATTATCTTTATTCTTTTCCAATTCCAAATACAAGACAGAAAGAAAAAAAATAAGAAACATCTTCACAGAACATAAATTACAGCAAGAAAATAAGTATACATTGCAGAATCTGACAGTGTATCTTCAGACAAGGAAAAAACAAAAAACAGAAACAAATTCAGATTATTATAAATCAATTTCCATCATATAATTCATAATTAACCAGGAATTGGATAATTACATTAACAAAAACCCTCTACTTGGGATCAGAAAAAAAAGGGCTGTGTCTCCCTCTCCAATTCCACTCATGAACAGTTACTATACTAGTGAACCCCTGATCTATTTCATCCAACACTTGTTTAGAAACCGATTTACCTATAACATGAAATCCAAGATGCTGGAAATTCATCTAATAAAACTAATTCTGAAAACTATTGGAGCTCAGAAAGGGAAAATATATATATTTTTTTAATTTGTTGAGAGTAAGATTTGATTAAAGGGAGCCATCCCATTAAGAACTTTTTTTTTTAAAAAAATCTGCTGCTAACTGAGTATGAAAAGATTCAAATATTATTTGATTTTGTATTTCTCTAATAAAATTTGATAAGCTAACACTTCAATATGAGATGTCTAGTCAATAGGATTATCGTGTTCAATACATTCCTATGCAACAACTGATTATTAAATTGACTATTCAAAAAAAAAAAAAAAAACATTTTCTGGTTCAAGAAAGATTTTAACATTATACATTTTGTTCAGCCAGAAAAGCCAGAACATATGCATAACATCTACATTCAGAAATTCGCATTGTGTACAGGCAGATATGTGCGCAAGATACATTCTTGTCATTTTGGAAGGAGTAAGATAATAGTTTCATAAGTCTCATATGTGATTCCTTCCAGTTCATAGCTATCCTACATTTTTCTAATATGTTAAAACTTGCCTTTATTTTTTCATGATCTATAGTTGGAAAATAGGGTATCCAGGTATTACATACCTTATCAAGAAAAATTTGACTCTGTTTAGCCAGCATGATGTTCTACATCAAAGAAATTGAAGGGTAACCTCCAACACATTTTTTAATGCAAATCTTGACATTAGACCAGGAGATACATTTATTAATGTCCCACTCTTTACTGTTGAAATAATGTCTATTTCTGGGAAGGTCAAAATGCTGGGAGAGGGTCTCAAATGGAAACATATGTCCACTATCTGAAAATATTTGATGGATATATAGAAGACCCTTTACACCCCACATCCTAAAAACTTTCTGGGTAATTCCTGAGGTAAATTCTGTGTTACCTATTATAGGTAAATTCTGCGTTACCTATTATTAGGTAAATATTCCGAGAAGGTGTAATCTATTCCTATTAAAGTGCAGAATTTCTGCCATGCTATAATTATATTTTTAATAGAAATTAAACCCTCTATATTGCCAGGGACATTTCTGTATGGGTTATGTAAAATGGCTTTAAATGAGAACGGGTAGATAATGAAACTTTCCATATCGGAAGAAGAAAACCAATTTGATTCTGCTATCCAGTCACTTGCAATTTTGACCAAAGCGGCCAAGTTAAAGAAGCTTATATTATGTAGTGCCAAACCTGCAGTATTGTGTGTTTGCATTAATTTATTTAAGGAGATGCGTGCCTTCTTCTCTTTCCAGATAAATTTTGTGAACAAAGTATATAATTTGCGTATATATGCTTTTTTTAACAACAGCGGTAGATTCTGTAATGGGTATAATAACTGTGGAAAGATGATTGTTTTTATAAGTTTAACTCTCATCAAAATCGAAAGAGGCAGAGAGGTCCACATTTCTAAGTCTGTTTTAATCTTTTAAAAAAGCACTTGGTAATTTAATCTATACCAATATTGTGGATTTGTATGCAGATATATACCTAGATATATAAGTGAATCAACTATTTTGAAGGGGGGTTCTTGCATACTATATCTAGTTCTATGTACCCACATACGTTCACTTTTGTCATAGTTTATTTGATAACCTGAAAAGGTACTAAAAAGATGTAAGCATGTTAGAATTAACGGTATTGTATGAGCAGTATCATGGAGAAAAAACAAAAGATCATCTGCAAACAGAAGGATTTTTAATGTTTGTGTAGCCAAGGGTATCTCTTCACAGACCTCTCTTGACTAGATAGCAAACGTCTCAAGAGCCAGATTAAAAAATAGGGGGGAGAGGGGACAACCCTGCCTATATTTTTTAATATTATTCCATGTGTTAGGGATCCATTAATTAATAGGAAAGAAGTTGGATTATTATATATATTGTGAATGAATTGTACAAAATTGATTTTTAAATCCAAATTCTTCCAATGCTTTAACTAGATATTCCCACTCGATTAATTCAAAAGCCTCTTTGGCATCAATCATGTTTCAATTGCTTACCTTTAATATTCTCTATATTCCAAATGTAATCTAAAAAGGTTATAACTTTGCAGATGTTTTTTGATTAGTTTTTTGAGGCCATAAAGCCCGTTTGATCAGGGTAAATAATTTTGTCAAGAAAACCCATAAGTCTAGTTGTAATGATAGATGCTAAAATTTTATATTCTGCGTTCAATATAGATATCGGTCTGTATGAAGCAGGCTCCTCCGGGTTTTTACCTTTCTTAGGCCTAGATTTGGAGTTTGGCGGTAGATGGGCTGTTAACGCTCCGCGGGCTTTTTTCTGGCCGCACCATAAAATTAACTCTGGTATCGAGAGTTCAAAAAAATGCTGCGTTAGGCTCCAAAAAAGGAGCGTAGAGCATTTTTACCGCAAATGCAACTCTCGATACCAGAGTTGCTTACGGACGCGGCCAGCCTCAAAAACGTGCTCGTGCACGATTCTCCCATAGGAAACAATGGGGCTGTTTGAGCTGAAAAAAAACCTAACACCTGCAAAAAAGCAGCGTTCAGCTCCTAACGCAGCCCCATTGTTTCCTATGGGGAAACACTTCCTACGTCTGCACCTAACACTCTAACATGTACCCCGAGTCTAAACACCCCTAACCTTATACTTATTAACCCCTAATCTGCCGCCCCCGCTATCGCTGACCCCTGCATTATATTATTAACCCCTAATCTTCCGCTCCGTAAACCGCCGCAACTTACATTATCCCTATGTACCCCTAATCTGCTGCCCCTAACTCCGCCGACCCCTATATTATATTTATTAACCCCTAACCTGCCCCCCACAACGTCGCCGACACCTGCCTACACTTATTAACCCCTAATCTGCCGAGAGGACCTGAGCGCTACTATAATAAAGTTATTAACCCCTAATCCGCCTCACTAACCCTATCATAAATAGTATTAACCCCTAATCTGCCCTCCCTAACATCGCCGACACCTAACTTCAATTATTAACCCCTAATCTGACGACCGGAGCTCACCGCTATTCTAATAAATGTATTAACCCCTAAAGCTAAGTCTAACCCTAACACTAACACCCCCCTAAGTTAAATATAATTTTAATCTAACGAAATTAATTAACTCTTATTAAATAAATTATTCCTATTTAAAGCTAAATACTTACCTGTAAAAAAAAATCCTAATATAGCTACAATATAAATAATAATTACATTGTACCTATTTTAGGATTAATATTTATTTTACAGGCAACTTGGTAATTATTTTAACTAGGTACAATAGCTATTAAATAGTTAAGAACTATTTAATAGTTACCTAGTTAAAATAATAACAAAATTACCTGTAAAATAAGTCCTAACCTAAGTATCAATTAAACCTAACACTACCCTATCAATAAATTAATTAAATAAAATACCTACAATTACCTACAATTAACCTAACACTACACTATCAATAAATAAATTAAATACAATTGCTACAAATAACTACAATTACATAAACTAACTAAAGTACAAAAAATAAAAAAGAACTAAGTTACAAAAAATAAAAAAATATTTACAAACATAAGAAAAATATTACAACAATTTTAAACTAATTACACCTACTCTAAGCCCCCTAATAAAATAACAAAGACCCCCAAAATAATAAAATGCCCTACCCTATTCTAAATTAATAGAGTTAAAAGCTCTTTTACCTTACCAGCCCTGAACAGGGCCCTTTGCGGGGCATGCCCCAAGAAAATCAGCTCTTTTGCCTGTAAAAAAAAACATACAATACCCCCCCCAACATTACAACCCACCACCCACATACCCCTAATCTAACCCAAACCCCCCTTAAATAAACCTAACACTAAGCCCCTGAAGATCTTCCTACCTTGTCTTCACCATCCAGGTATCACCGATCCGTCCTGGCATCCGGTGCTGAAGAGGTCCAGAAGAGGCTCCAAAGTCTTCCTCCTATCCGGCAAGAAGAGGACATCCGGACCGGCAAACATCTTCTCCAAGCGGCATCTTCGATCTTCTTCCATCCGGTGCGGAGCGGGTCCATCTTGAAGCAGCCGACGCGGATCCATCCTCTTCTTCCGGCGTCTCCCGACGAATGACGGTTCCTTTAAGGGACGTCATCCAAGATGGCGTCCCTCGAATTCCGATTGGCTGATAGGATTCTATCAGCCAATCGGAATTAAGGTAGGAAAATTCTGATTGGCTGATTCCATCAGCCAATCAGAATATTCCTACCTTAATTCCGATTGGCTGATAGAATACTATCAGCCAATCGGAATTCGAGGGACGCCATCTTGGATGACGTCCCTTAAAGGAACCGTCATTCGTCGGGAGACGCCGGAAGAAGAGGATGGATCCACGTCGGCTGCTTCAAGATGGACCTGCTCCGCACCGGATGGAAGAAGATCGAAGATGCCGCTTGGAGAAGATGTTTGCCAGTCCGGATGTCCTCTTCTTGCCGGATAGGAGGAAGACTTTGGAGCCTCTTCTGGACCTCTTCAGCACCGGATGCCAGGAAGATCTTCAGGGGCTTAGTGTTAGGTTTATTTAAGGGGGGTTTGGGTTAGATTAGGGGTATGTGGGTGGTGGGTTGTAATGTTGGGGGGGTATTGTATGTTTTTTTTTACAGGCAAAAGAGCTGATTTTCTTGGGGCATGCCCCGCAAAGGGCCCTGTTCAGGGCTGGTAAGGTAAAAGAGCTTTTAAATTTATTAATTTAGAATAGGGTAGGGAATTTTTTTATTTTGGGGGTCTTTGTTATTTTATTAGGGGGCTTAGAGTAGGTGTAATTAGTTTAAAATTGTTGTAATATTTTTCTTATGTTTGTAAATATTTTTTTATTTTTAGTAACTTAGTTCTTTTTTATTTTTTGTACTTTAGTTAGTTTATGTAATTGTAGTTATTTGTAGAAATTGTATTTAATTTATTTATTCATAGTGTAGTGTTAGGTTTTATTGTAGGTAATTGTAGGTATTTTATTTAATTTATTTATTGATAGGGTAGTGTTAGGTTTAATTATAACTTAGGTTAGGACTTATTTTACAGGTAATTTTGTTATTATTTTAACTAGGTAACTATTAAATAGTTCTTAACTATTTAATAGCTATTGTACCTGATTAAAATAATTACAAAGTTACCTGTAATATAAATATTAATCCTAAAATAGCTACAATGTAATTATAATTTATATTGTAGCTATATTAGGGTTTATTTTACAGCTAAGTATTTAGCTTTAAATAGGAATAATTTATTTAATAAGAGTTAATTAATTTCGTTAGATTAAAATTATATTTAACTTAGGGGGTGTTAGTGTTAGGGTTAGAGTTAGCTTTAGGGGTTAATCCATTTATTATAGTAGCGGTGAGTTCCGGTCGTCAGATTAGGGGTTAATAATTGAAGTTAGGTGTCGGCGATGTTAGGGAGGGCAGATTAGGGGTTAATACTATTTATGATAGGGTTAGTGAGGCGGATTAGGGGTTAATAACTTTATTATAGTAGCGCTCAGGTCCGCTCGGCAGATTAGGGGTTAATAAGTGTAGGCAGGTGTCGGCGACGTTGAGGGGGGCAGATTAGGGGTTAATAAATATAATATAGGGGTCGGCGGTGTTAGGGGCAGCAGATTAGGGGTACATAAGGATAATGTAGGTGGCGGTCGGCAGATTAGGGGTTAAAAAAATGTAATCGAGTTGCGGCGATGTGGGGGGACCTCGGTTTAGGGGTACATAGGTAGTTTATGGGTGTTAGTGTACTTTAGGGTACAGTAGTTAAGAGCTTTATGAACCGGCGTTAGCCCAGAAAGCTCTTAACTCCTGCTATTTTCCTGTGGCTGGAGTTTTGTCGTTAGAGCTCTAACGCTCACTTCAGAAACGACTCTAAATACCGGCGTTAGGAAGATCCCATTGAAAAGATAGGATACGCAATTGACGTAAGGGGATCTGCGGTATGGAAAAGTTGCGGCTGAAAAGTGAGCGTTAGACCCTTTAATCACTGACTCCAAATACCGGCGGTAGCCTAAAACCAGCGTTAGGAGCCTCTAACGCTGGTTTTCACGGCTACCGCCGAACTCTAAATCTAGGCCTAAAGGTATTAAGGATATATTTGCTGCAGAAAAATATGATATTGAATTATTTTGTGAAAAATAGTCATTAAAAAAGTTTCTCTAAAGTAGGATTTATTTCCTCAATAAGTATTTTTTTATTAAATATTATATTTTTATTAAGGTACAATAGTCAAACAACATATGTCATGCTATACAAAATAGTGCAACTAAACTGTTACATAGCAAATTGACATTTAATACATAGAAAATAGTGTGCTACTTATAATTTCCCCTAACTAGGGTAACATTCTTTACCTGTAATTATACACATAATTCATATGCTCAAATTTATGCACACATCCGTACCTTGTTTATAACTCAATTTTAAGTCTTTATACATCATGGCTAATACTGCTTAGTAGTAATAATACTATTGTGACCAGAAACATATAAACTAGCCCTTTTAACATACTAGAATGATAATCTGTAGTAACAATTAAATTGATGTTCTTATCTCCTGGTATATTTTTATATCATTTGGAATTTAAATATATATGTAAGTGTTCTGATATATAGTATAATTCTTATCACGACTCATAAATATGAAAAATGTGCAATTGAATATGTATGCACTCCATATAACAAATAGGAATCTTAAAAGGATATATTTATATTATTTCAGCATAGCTGTATGAGGAATAGTGGACCAAAGCCGCTCTTGCAAAATCCCAGACCTAAAGCTGGGTATGTTATGATCATATGATGATGCTTGGACTGAGGTTACTTATGGCAGAGAAAGTAAAGAAGGAGTGTCAACGACACTGTGCTTATCTAAGTAACCATTGCTATATACATAAAAGTTAATGAATTTAAGCTAGGGGAGGAAATGCTAATTTGCAGTGTTTTGGATGGATGGAACATATAACCTCTTCTTAGTTTCTCCCACCCCGAGGTGACCCACATCTCTTTTAGGTTTCAGTTTGGGAGCCTTGCTCAAAAGACAAAAGACAGTATAAATAAATACAATACCCCAAGGCTTCCTGAAGCTGATATAAGTCTTGTTCCCAAATGAATGAGAATGCTTGTAGAGAAAGGGTGTACTCCTTCACTTAGCTGGGGGTTAATTATCATACTTGTATGCACTATTATATTCTCTGTATGAGACTTCCAAACAAGGAAGCCTGTTGCATGAGAAACAATAAGAGCGCATATTGTTTATACACCGTTTACATATATCATCTAATGAATTGTGTATTCGGTAGACATAAATTGAGCTTTGTGATTAACGCTGAGAAACAAAACTTTTAACTAAACGTCTACCTAGGCAGTCATTAATAATACATGAAGAGCTGAAAGATCAAAACAGTCTGCATATTTACTGTAATAAAAAACCATTTCCAGAATATTGCAGTTGTCTTTGGAGAGATCAAATCAATAATGCCTTCATTAAAGCAGGGTATGTCGAGCTAGCAGCCCAGACTCATATTTAACTAATCAACCAAAAAGTTATAATGAACTTATGAAGGCACAACGTAGCTGTATATGTCAAAGTAAAGTTACCCAATACCCCTTCGAAATGTACTGAAATTGCTGCTGGAGAGATTTGAGTTCACAGCGGAGCAGATGGTACAAGGATGTCCACGGGAGTAACTCCCTAGGTGTATCTTAGCCGCCTGGGTCTGAGATATCAGGTAACTGCATGAGGACGGGGTCGCATCGGTCCTTCTGGAGTCTCTAAACCTTTTGTCGGGTGGTCAGCTGCATCCACCCACACTGGTGTCTGCTTCCTCTCAGATACCCTTCTGGATACAGTTGCAAAAGGAGTATTAGCGTCATTAAAGTCTCTATTTTCTTGACACTGCATGGGAGCTTCCTGCTGCTTCATGTATGACGGCTCTCTTGAATCTGATATGCGCCTATGGATCTCCTCCAAACTGAGAGGAGACTGCAGGCTGCGATGTTGCACGTCTTGCTCAATTATGGTCGTAATTTCCCGGTCCAAGTATGTTTGATTTTGGGGGCGAATTTTCATGAGGGATAGAAGATGAGCAAAGTTGATGTCCATCTTCCGAGTCAGGGCAGCCAAGAGGGCTTGAATTTCATCATGCATAGTTCCATCCATAGTGACAGGTGGCTTCATCCCCTAGTATTGGTAGCGAAAGGAATCTGCATTACCCGGCAGACGAGGGGGGGGATAAGTTGATGTAAGAAAGGCCTCCACCGTGCCTGCCCAAATTCCTTGAATAGTCGATCCGTAGATGCAATCTTCTTATGATAATTATCAGCCTGTACTTCTTAGAGCCAGTTCCACTGAAAAGGATTCTGGATTTTATGGTGGAGAAGAAATAATCAATATATTACTATTATACGGCCTGGAGCTTGTGAGTTATGCATCTGGACATGGCGGCTGCTAAGACATGCCCCCCCCCCCCCCTCAATAAGTATTTTAAGATATTCTGCCTGTCCGGACCTGCTGCCTTGTTTAACTTATCCTCCTTTATAGCTTTCACAATCTCCTTATTTGTGATTGGTGCATTGAGTACTGCAAGTTGTTCTTCTGTAACCTTAGGTGTTTTAATTTGCGTCCAGAAATTTACTTGGTTGAGGTTGTTGCTGCTAATCTTTGTATATAATTGCTAGTAATATGTATAGAAGGTTTTACTGATATCTTTGGAATCTGTGAATCTCTGATCACCATTTTTAATGGCTACAATATAATTTCTTTCCCTTCTATTTTTAACTATATTAGCCAGATGTTTAGTCAAACAGCCATGAAATCCTCTAAACTGTAAATTAATCTTTAACTCTTCTTCTTGGGATTTTTGTTTTAACACTATATCCTTTTCTTGTCTTGCTTTAATATAATTTCCCCAATTTGTGTAAGATGAGTCATAATAGGATTTTCTGTACACATTTTTAATTTTAAATCCTCTAAACTGTAAATTAATCTTTAACTCTTCTTCTTGGGATTTTTGTTTTAACACTATATCATTTTCTTGTCTTGCTTTAATATAATTTCCCCAATTTGTGTAAGATGAGTCATAATAGGATTTTCTGTACACATTTTTAATTTTATATTGCTGCTAATCTTTGTATATAATTGCTGGTAATATGTATAGAAGGTTTTACTGATATCTTTGGAATCTGTGAATCTCTGATCACCATTTTTAATGGCTACAATATAATTTCTTTCCCTTCTATTTTTAACTATATTAGCCAGATGTTTAGTCGAACAGCCATGAAATCCTCTAAACCAGTGGTTCTCAACCAAAGTGACCTCAAGGCCCGGTAAATTTTAGCTACACATGTCCGGGGCCCAGTAGTTTATTTATATATATATATATATATATATATATATATATATATATATATATATATATATATATATATATATATATATATATATAGTGAGCAGCAGGGGCGGGCTGATCAGCCAGGCAAATAGGACCTGGGCCGAGGGACCAGCAAGTAGGGGGGCCCACAAATGGTATCTCCACGGATCTTGGTGCATTCCTTAAGCTGGAGTTTTCAGTTGCCCTATCAGTAACTAAGCAAATAAGTGTGGGTTTAGACCCTGGCAGGGGTCTGTCGCTGTGAGGGCCATGGAGTGTGGGGTCTGGCCCTGGAGGTTGGGTGCCCTTTCTCTGGCCCTTAATGTTGGGGGTCCTGGCTCTGTAGGATGAGGGGCATGTTGGGGGCAGGGCAGGAAGGCTACCATGTACATTTGCATACAATTTAATATATTTTGGTCAGTGTGAGACAGTGTTCCTGGGGCCTTGATTGGTCTCAGTCTGCACCTGGTTTGCAGTGGGGTAAGAGTGTGCAGTGGGGGTATGACAGGTCAGGGCCCACCAGCAGGGCTATCACGGCCCGGTACTGGGCCACGGCCCGGCTGTTGAGAAACCAGGCTCTAAACTGTAAATTAATCTTTAACTCTTCTTCTTGGGATTTTTGTTTTAACACTATATCCTTTTCTTGTCTTGCTTTAATATAATTTCCCCAATTTGTGTAAGATGAGTCATAATAGGATTTTCTGTACACATTTTTAATTTTAATTTTAAATTAAATTAACAATGAAATAATCGCATTGTCTGATATAGAGATGTCACTTTTGTGGTTCGATCTTTGGAACAGACAACGATTCAGCAATCAATTAAAAAAAATCTATTCTAGAGAAAGTTTTATAAGATTTTGATTTGCATGTAAAGGTATGTAAATTTGGATTTGTAATCCTCCATATACTGTATCTACTATATTAAGTTTATGACAAAAACTTTTGAAATATTTAGCAAATTTGTTATATTCTTTCATATTCTTTTTGGAGAATCTTTCTAGCTCTGGACAAAGGGACATGTTAAAATCACCCCTACTATAAGAATGTCCGATATAAACAGAAATAATTTAGCCTTAATTATTTTCCAGAATACTTTAGAAAATGTATTTGCATAAATATTACATAATACAAACTTTGTGTCATCAACTTGTATCTGTAATATAATATATCTTGCATCTATTTCAAGCTCCACTTTAATAATCTTATAACATAATTTTTTATTTAGGAGGATGGCCACACCAGATTTCCTATTAAAACATGGAGTTGCTATCACCTCACCGACCCATTTAGATTTTAATTTCGGAATTTCAAGGTCTTTTAAATGTGTTTCTTGTAGAAACAAAACACTTGTTTACCTAATTTTTTAATGATTAGTTTACTTTTAATCAGTGAAGTGACACCTCCTATATTCCAGGAAAGAATATTAAAGTCTCCACTTCCGTATATCATCAAGACATTAAGTTCTAGGTTTTAAAAACCATATCTTACAACAAGGGGGTAAAAATGGGTTAAAAAGGAAGGGAGACACGCAACAACAAAAAAAGGAGAGAAAAAAAAAAGAAAAGAAAAAAAGACCCAAAAAACATAAATGTATGAGCACAGTATATAGTACATTAAACCCTAATTTGAGTTTCTCATGAGTTATAATTATAACCTATATATTGGATGTTATCCTTTTTGGTCCTTCTTGCCCACATTAGTGAGCATTTATTTAGTGTTAATAA